>NC_141610.1:50641170-50941170 GCF_047967505.1 Dipteris shenzhenensis | reverse complement strand
CATATTATGGGATACTGATAGACCGACCCCCTCCTCTATTGCAGTTGAGATTCAGGGTGTTAATTTGGGAAAGAAATATTTCACTTTAAAATGGGGCATTTTTACTGGAGCTTATTTTTCTTGTCACAAGTTTGGGCATCTTGCTTCGGAGTGTCCCTCTATCCTTCATCCTCCTCCTCCAGCAGCTATTCCTCTGCCATCTAATAAAGGAGGCCACAAGACATGTGTGGAAAAGATTGAAGCTAAAGGAGCAAAGCCTTCAGTTCATACAGGGAGCCAGGCCAATTCAGCTCAAAATAAGGATAAAGGAAAAAGCAAGTTAAGGGAAAATAACTCATCTTCTCATGAGGGATGGCAGACTGCAAAGAAGACGGTGCCTCTCAAACAAAGACCTCTCCAATCTCGTAATTGGGATGCCTCTGCTCCTTCTCCAGGACAATCTTCTACCTCTCCAAGCAACCCCATCTCAAAGGCATGGGTTAATGCAATCAAGAAGGGTCTTCCCCTTTGTGAAGAAGATGATATTATCAGGGAATTGGATGCTCAGGGTCAGCAAGACCCTGTGGCAATGGCAGAGGCTTGAGGCCTTCCATTCTTTTGGAGGACCGATCATCTCTTGTATATATTTTCATGCATGCTTCTCTTAAATGTTTTTCCTATAATATACAGGGCCTCTGCAATCAGAATAAATGGAGGCTTCTATGGCATTATATAAATACAACTCATCCGGATGTTGTGTGTCTGCAAGAGCATAATCAGCATTTTTTTGCTGGCTAGCATGGGTTTTTTTCTGGATATGATATATTTTATTCAGGATCTAAACAATTCTCTGGGCTGTGCATTTTAGCCAGACATGATCTACAACCCTGGATAGCATATAATGATCTTGGTGGATGATGGATGATTATCCAATGTATGATTAATGGAGAGATTTTTGAAATAGGATCTTTGTATGCCTCTCAAAATTCAGCTTCCAGAGCTCAAATGTGGAACTCCATCAAGCAATATCCTTGGTCTTCAAATGCTCTACTTTGTGGTGATTTCAACAATTCTCCTCACTGGAAGGACAATACCACACATAAATCCCATATGCTGCCCTCTGAAATCCAGCAATGGGAACATATGACATCATCACTTCAATTTGCAGATTTACCCATCAGTTATGGGATTTACATATCATCATAATGCTTTTACAGAATATTGGGCCAGGCTTGATAGATATTATCTCATTCATGCTCAGCAATATGATGAATATACATGTCAAATGTGGACTGATTATTCACAACAATTATCTGATCATACTCCACTTTGGCTCACCCTTTCTTTTGGTATGCCTCTGGATGACTTGCAGCTCTCTTCAGTCAGGAATTTACAGGTCAATCAATTATATCTCTCTCATGAAAAATTCCAGCATATGATCAGACCAGCTTGCAGGCCATTGCTATCCCATGCTCACGAGGATCTGGACTTTGCTTGGACCTCTTTCATACATCGTATTCAAAATGTCATTAAGGAATATGGAAGATGGTACATGGCAGAAACCAGACAGCATATCCAGTGGGCAAAATCATACAAGCAGTATTTGGTACAGATTAGTCATCAAAGATCTCTATTTGCTTCTGAGCAGCATTTATTGTCTTGTGCTTCCTCCATAATTGATGCCAATGATAAACGCAAGCTGTCCAAATGGCAGATCAGGGCCAGAGCTAAACCTACGCTAGATAAGGGCTGTTCCTCGAAATCTTTTTTTCGGAACTTACATGCACATAGACAAAGCCAATCTATCATGAGGGTCAGGAAACCAGATGGCCTTTGGACCCAGACTCTATCTCAACTAGAAAAAGCTTCTTTTTTCTCAGCCATCTTCTTCTACACCTCAGGCTGTCTCAGCTCGTAACAGATTTACTAAGCTTGTTTCTCCTATTGTCTCCTTGCAAAAAGCCTCAATGCTGGAAATGTCTTTTTCAGATGTTGAATTGGATGAAGCTCTTAGGCATTTGGGTAAACATAAATCCCCTGGCTGGGATGGTCTGACGGTTGAATTTTTTGAAGCCTTTTGGCCTGAATTCAAGGGTCCAATTCTCCCGTTTATAAATGTAGCCTGGCAGCATCAACATCTTCCCTCAGCTTGGAAGCATGGTCTGGTTAAGCTTGTGCCCAAAAAATCTCTATGTGAGACTATGGATGACTGGAGGCCAATCACTTTGATGCCGGTTATATACAAACTGATTGCCAAAATGTTGGTACATCGGATAAAGGATATCCTTCATGATGGACTTCATCCCAGGCAATATGGTTTTGTTCCAAGACGGCACATACATGACAATATCTCTAACACTCTCATTGCAATGGAATATGCAAAATATTCAGATCAAGATGTGTTGGTCATGCAGGTGGATGTGGCAAAGGCATTTGATACATTACAGTGGGATTATGTCTCTCAAATCATGTTAAAACTTGGTTTTGGGCCAAAGCTAGTTAATGTCAAATATTGGCTTTACTCAGATTCCACTGCACAATGCTTTATAGGGAATCATTTGTCTGAGTCTTGGACTCTCGAACGTTCAGTTCGACAGGGATGCCCTCTCAGTGCTTTGCTTTATGCCATCGCTTCACATCCTTTGCTTCTTTATATGGATCACATGGTTGATACTGGACAGCTAGAGGGGCTTCAGATTTCTGGTTCACGACCCTTCATTGCACAAGCCTACGCAGATGATTCATTCTTCATGCCAAAGAATAGTCCTTTGGAGATTCGCCTCTTGATGGATACCCTTTCAGATTTTGGGTTGGCAGCTGGTCTTAAAATCAATTTTCAGAAATCAAAACTCTTGCCGCTCAAGCATTGTGACTGGCATGCTATCCTGTGGCCAGGCCAGATTATTTATCCGGAAAACATAGTAAGACATTTGGGCTATCCCATTGGCTGGAAAATCAGCAATAAGCAACAAATGTCGTGGGTGTCAAACAAAATTCAGGACAAATTAGAATATTGGAAGATCTCCACTTGGCCTCTGCATGTACGGCTTCGAATTGTCCAGTCTATTGTTCTAGCTTATGTCCAATTCTACTTTCCTCTATTACATTGGTCATCTCGAGATCTCACTTCCTTTATGTCTCAAGCCATGGAGATTTTTTGGAAAACTAAGCTTCATAAAAAAGCTTTACGGCTGCTCAAAATGGACTTGCTTTGCTCACCAAGAATGCATGGTGGTTTGAATATAATAAACATCCAATTTCATGTGTTGGCAAGAAAGATCACTATGCTCAAGACTTTTTTTCAACAAGAGCAGCCTTGGTCTATTATGTTGGCAATTTTGTGTGGACAGATGAGCACAAATGCTTATGGACATTGGCTAGTTGATCCATCGGAAGTAGTACTTGGCAAATTTCAAGGTAAAATCCCTAGTTGTCCATTTTCTAATTCCTTGATTCAGGACTGGAAGCAAGTACTCTCTCACATCAAATGGTCTCCCCATCCTGCTTCTATAGCTTCCTCACTCAGAATGGAAAGTATTCATTGAAGTGCTGTGTTTTCCTCTCCCCTTTGCTGTTCAACAACCCATCAGAGCTTACAATCTTATGAAAATGGGTATCCGGTTCATTGATGACGTGGTAGATATGCAAGGAAATATTCTCACATTTCCAGTAGCATGTCGACAATACAATCTAAGGATGCATCAGAGACCTATTTGGAAAGCTATTGCTGATCTCTTACTCCCTCTGGTTCCGATTCCGACATTGAATGTCAGAGACACGCTTCAAGATTGGCACCTTCAGTCTTCAAATACAAGCATATCCTCTAGGCCTTTGCATTTATTGACTTCTATACAGGCTTATCGATTGATATTACCTCCTCCCTGGATCGCCCATCATGCTTATTCTCTATGGCATTTGAACAAGTCATTAGCTTGGTGAAAAGGAAAATTGCAATTGATATGGAAGTTGAAAATGCCATTGAAGCAACGACTCTTTTTATGGAGATGTATTGTTGGTATTCTTCCAGTAGGGGTGAAATTGGCTCAAAGACGGATAGCTTCACCTCTTTGTCCAAGATGTCACCTTACATCTGAGAGTATTCCGCATTTACTGTGGTTTTGTTCATATTCCAGAGACCTTCTAGACAAAATCTCCTATTTCTTATCTCTCAGATTTCCAGCACACAGGTTCTACAGGTTTTTCTGGATGTATGGCAAACTATCAGCTTCTTTGTCACAGTATTCTCTTTTCTTCCACTGGATCAGATACTCGGCCTCATGGACCCTCTGGCTGCAGCGCAACCAAGCATATCTGAATTCTCCCCTTCAGCATCCATATGAGTTCTTCCGAGCCTCATTGCGACAGTCTTTATATGATGCCTTACTTGAGGAAGATTTGGATGTTTCTTGTATTCAGCTTTTCTTTTACTGCTTCTGATGGATAGGGCTTCGGCTCTCTTTTGAGCATTGCCCGATGTAAATGACTGTTTCATAATATAAGTATCTTGGTTTCACAAAAAAAAAAGTGTGTGGTGTGTGTGATGGGGTGTGTCTCGTGAATTTTTTTATCTACTTCGACAGCGCCTGCAAGCGAGATTCCCATCTGTTCCGTTTGGGAAGTTCTTCTGGCTATTCGGGTTTCATCCATCCAGACCAGAGTTTCATCTTTTCTTCACTTGGGTTTGCTACTGGACACTATGGACTTTATGGACATATAGGAATTGTAAAGTCTTTGGTGATCCTACTTTCTCTCTGTTTGGCGTTCTCTGTAGCAATCTTTCTTTGATTGCTTGCAGACCCGCTGCGTAGATCATGATGTCTTTTTGACATATACTGAAATTTTCAGTTGATGTAGTTGTAGCACCTTGTTTTGAGGTTGCTACTCATATAATATAATCAATCAAAGATTTCACCCCCAAACAAAAAGTGTGTGATGGGGGGTGCGTGTGTGAGTGTGTGTGTGTGTGTGTGTGTGTGTGTGTGTGTGTACTAATACACAAGATGGGAAGTCTCCAAAATGGAGAGTATCCCAGAGATCAGAAACATAAAAAGAAAAGCTCTATGCAAGCAGCATGTATATCACCCTCATGGCAGGCATCATCTTGTAAATTTATGAGAATATAAATATACTGCACTGGATTTACCCAAAAAAAAAAAAAAAAGTGTGCGTGTACTAATACAAGTCCATGGAATTACCCCCAAAAAAAAATCTCTGTGTGTGTGTGTGTGGTGGTGTGTGTGTGGCACTCCCTCAAGCAATATCCATGGCTGTCTAATGCTTTTTTGTGTGGAGACTTTAATAACTCGCCTACCATGCAAGACAACACCACTCATCGTTCTCACATGATCCCCACTGAGCTTCGACATTGGGAGGATATGCTTTCTTTTTTGCATGCAGAAGATTTATGGCTCTCAACAAGGGATAGAGATATGGGTTATACATGCCGTCACAATGCCTTTACTCATTACTGGGCTCGACTTGACAGATGGTATTTGTTGCAGGCTCAGCAGTACACTAGTTTCACGTGTGCATTATGGGTTGATCATTCCCTCTTGTTATCTGATCACTTTCCACTATGCCTGACATTATCTATAGCCCATTTGACAGATGATATGCCTTTTTTTGGTTGTCGCCTACTCCATGTTAATAGTGCTTATTTGCTTCATCAACAATTTCAGAACATGGTGAGAGTGGCTGTCCGCCCCCTCCTCTTACATGCTCAGGAGGACATGGATTTTGCCTGGATCAGTCTTGCCTATCGCTTGCAGGCTGTTATTCAAGATTATTGACGGAGTCACATGGAAAACCTCAGACTTAAGCTGAAATGGGCTCAATCTCACAAGCAACAAATGGATGCAATCAGCTCTTATAGGCAGCTCACCTCTTATGAACAGGATTCTTGCGCTTATGCAGTTCATATCATCCATCAAAATGATATTCGTAAATTAAAGAAGTGGCAAATCCGAGCTCGCATGAAACCCCTTTTGGATAAGGGCTGCTCCTCCAAGGCCTTCTTTAAAAGCCTGCATGCGGATAGGCGAAAGGAGGATATTTGCAGGATCAGGCAGGATGATCGCACCTGGACCACCTCCAAATCACAACTGGAATAGCAATGTTCTAGTCATTTCTAGCATCTGTCTTCTCCTCAGCATGATTATTCGATGCAAGTGAATGCAGCTAGGTCTCAATTCCTTATGCATGTTCAATCTATATTGTCTCAGGAACAGGCTCATGCATTGGAGCAGCCATTTATGCTCAAGGAACTAGATGATGCTTTGAGTCATTTACGTAAAGGCAGCTCTCCTGGCTGGGATGGATTGACTGTTGAATTCTTCCATGCATTTTGGGGTGATCTCAAGCACACTCTTCTTCTTATGATCAATCATGCTTGGGCACAACAATCTCTTCCCCCTTCTTGGAAACATGGGCTTGTCAAATTGATCCCCAAAAAAAGACTGTGTGAGACAATGGCTGATTGGCGGCCCATATCTCTTATGCCAAATCTTTCAAACTAGAACTTAATTGTCTAGTCGCTAGCAATGCAAGGTCTAATTCTCGTTATTCGAGAACGGTGGCAAAGCTAAAATACGAGCTCATCTACAAACTCATTACCAAGATGATTGTCCTTAGGGTTCGATTTATCTTGCAAGCCGGACTTCATCCCAGGCAGTATGGGTTTGTTCCCAGAAGCCAGACTACTGACAATATCTCCAATCTTTTGCTTGCAATTGAGTATGCCAAATATTCTAAACAAGATGTTCTCATTCTGCAAGTGGACATTGCGAAAGCATTTCATACTGTCCATTGGGATTTTATTTCTCCAACAATGCATAAATTGGGATTTGGCCCTCGGCTCGTTCATGTTATTTACTGGTTGTATTCTCATGCCACTGCACAGTGTCTGCTTGGTAGTGGGTTGTCAAGGACATGGACTATGACCCGTTCAATGAGACAGGGATGCCCTCCTAGCTCCCTACTATATGCCATTGCTACTCATCCGTTATTGTTGCATATGGATCATCTTGCAGATACAGGACAACTTCATGGCTTGCAAATTCCAAGGGCACAGCCGTTTCTTGCACAAGCATATGCTGATGATTCATAAAGTGACCTCTCTCATTTGATGCATACTTTGAATGATTTTGGCATAGCTGCTGGACTGCATATCAACTTTCAGAAATCGAATCTTCTAGCATTGAAAGAAGCTGATTGGCATGCACTTCTCTGGCCAGGTCACATTATTTCTCCCCATACCATTGTGAGGCATTTAGGGTATCCCATTGGCTGGAATATTACCCCTCAACAACAGCTTAAATGGGTGCTTCAAAAGATTAACAAGAAGCCCGAATACTGGCACTTGTCAACTTGGCCTCTACATGTTCGACTTCGGATAGTTCAGTCTATCATTATGGCATATGTGCAATTTTACTTGCCTCTTCTTCACTGGTCTTTTAAGCATTTGGCTTCCTATATAAGTCCCAGGCTATGGAGATATTTTGGAAAAGCAAATCTCACAAAAAGGCTTTGCGACTACTTCCCATGCAGTCTGTTTG
Source organism: Dipteris shenzhenensis (assembly GCF_047967505.1). Taxonomy (NCBI): domain Eukaryota; kingdom Viridiplantae; phylum Streptophyta; class Polypodiopsida; order Gleicheniales; family Dipteridaceae; genus Dipteris; species Dipteris shenzhenensis. Next base: position 50,933,638 of record NC_141610.1, on the reverse strand, counting down.
TTCTCCTAAGACTCATGGCGGACTGAATATTCTCAATCTTCAGTTTCATATGTTGGCAAGAAAGAGCACTATGATTGCTGATTTCTTTCAGCAAAAACAGCCATGGGCTATTATGCTAGCAGCTATGTGTGGAAACATGAAGTCTCATGCATATGGCCATTGGATTACAGATCACTGGGAAGCAGTCATGACCACATTTCAGGGGAAAATTCCTGGCTGTCCTATTTCTACTGCTTTTATTCATGACTGGAAGAGAATCCTCTCTTATGCTAAATGGTCAGGTGCTTCCTCCCATCATGGTAACTCTCTTCGTTTGGAAAGCATCCATTGGAGCAAGGTGTTTGAATCGCCTCTTGACATCGATGGTCTACACATTTCTTCTTCCACCGCCATGGATTGATAAGCATGCCAACACTCTTTGGAATTTGGATAGGCCTTTATCTTGGTGGCAATCAAAACTCAGGAAAATTTGGAAAGCTAAATTGCCATTGAAACAAAGGCTCTTCCTTTGGAGATGTATAGTGGGAGCTTTTTCCATTGGGGTGAAATTGGAAGCACGCCGTATTGCTTCCTCTTCCTGCCCTCGTTGCTCTCATCATCACCATGAGACAGTTCCCCATTTGTTATGGTCTTGCCCGCACTCTCGAATACTGATCACTCATGTCTCTCATTTACTACAGCTCCGGTTTCCCTCTATCAGATTCGGGAAACTCTTCTGGATGTTTGGATGCTTCTCACCTCAGATGTCTCCATTCCTCCTTTTCCTTCACTGGGCTTGCTTTTGGGTTACTATGAACCATTTGGACATAGAGATTGCATTTTAGGATGGGACAACAATTTCCTCAGGCATATGCTTTCTTCAGAATGTCCCTCAAGCAATCTTTATATGATAGTTATGCTGTGAAGGACTTGGATGCTACTAGCCTTGAAGTGTTTTCTCACTGTTTTTGAGTTCTTTCATTAGGCTCTCCTTTGGAGTCTAATATCATGTACATTGATTTCATGCTAATTTTATAGTTACTAGTTTCACCAAAAAAAGTGTGTGCTGTCGCGACGCAGAACCTTTCGACCCATCATCGAAAGATTTATGACAGCGAGCTGCGCCACGTCCCGGCTGCCCACAGTATTCCTGCAAGTAATTTCGTCGCAACAAGTTCCCGTGCCCTTCAATCCAAGTCCCGTGCCCTTCTGTCCAGGTCCCATGCCCAGCTCTCCTCGCTGCTCTATTGAACCTATTCTGGCCCAGCCGCTCCAGCGTCGCCGCCCCTAGTTTGGTTTTAGCCCAACCTGTCTAGTTCGCATCCCGATTGTTTACTCCCTCTCACTTCGTTTGTGCCCCAATTCTCTATTCCATTTCTACTCGCTATCTGCCCTAACTGAATTTTATGTCCTGTCTGTTTATTTCATCTTGGCCCTCATCCCCCTCTATTTCATAGCTTGTTACCTGACTGCAATTTCAGCGCTGAATCTTTCTATTGAATCGACTAGCTTCAAAATGACATAAACAAATAAGTATTATGCAAAGAGGGCGCTCTCTCCAGAACCCAAAAGACAATCAAGGGAGACTCTGCCCCCCATAGCCCCTTCATGTGAAGATGCTTCCTATGTGTTTGACATGTTGAATGAGGAATTTCAACAAAGTAGAAGAGAATGGATGCTGCCTGCTCCGAAACTCACTTACAAAATGAAGTTGCCTTCTCTTGTGCATCCTCTGAAGAAGCTCTCTCAGACTGCAGTCATCATATTTTTCCCTAGGAAACTACCTTCGGCTAATGATGTGGGACAATGGGTAAATTCCCTCTTAGGTGGCTGCTATGTGGAAGGAGTTTATTTTTCCTCTCGAGGATTTTATGAAGTTCATCCCTTGGATGCCTTGACAAAACAAAAGATGCTTGAAATGCCCCCTTTATTTTTTGGACATCAGATGGTACATATCATGCCTTGGTGTCCTAATAAGGACTATCAGAATCTCATCAAGCACCATTGCCCTGTATGGGTTGAAGTGGTTGATTTCCCAGATTACATGAGAACAGAGCTTCCTGGCTTAGCAATGACATTGGGACAAGTGATCTATCCCCCTCGTCCCACAGATAATAAAAATCGCTTTTGCATCTTATGGGATACTAATAGACCAAGCCCTCCTATTGCTGTTGAGATTGAGGGTGTTAAGTTGGGAAAGAAATATTTCACTTTGAAATGGGGAATTTTTTCTGGAGCTTGTTTCTCTTGTCACAAGTTTGGACACCTAGCTTCTGAGTGTCCCTCTATCCTTCATCCTCCTCCTCCAGCTGCCATTCCCCAGCCATATCTAATAAAGGAGGTCAGAAGACTTATGTGGAAAAGACAGAAGCCAAAGGGGCAAAGCCTTCAGTTCATATAGGGAGTCAAGTCATTTCAGCTCAAAACAAGGATAAAGGAAAGGGCAAGCAAGTGGAAAATAATTCATCTTCTCATGAGGGTTGGCAAACTGCAAAGAAGACAATGCCTCTCAAACAAAGACCTCTCCAATCCCGTAATTGGGATGCTTCTGCTCCTTCTCCTGGTCAACCATCTACCTCTTCTAATAGCCCGATCTCAAAGCATGGGTCAATGCAGTCAAGAAGGGTATTCCGCTTTGTGAAGAAGATGATCTTGTCAGGGAATTGGATTCTGAGGGTCAGCAAGACCCTGAGGCAATGGCAGAGGCCTGATGCCTCCTTTTCTTTCTGAGAATTACTCATTTCTTGTACATATTTTCATGCGTGCTTCTCTTAAATGTGTTTCTTACAATATACAGGGCCTCTGCAACCGGAATAAATGGAGGCTCCTTTGGCACTATATAAATACAACTCATCCAGATGTTGTGTGTCTGCAAGAGCATAATCAGCATTCTTTGGCTGGCCAGCAAGAGTTCTTTTCAGGATATGATATATTTTATGCAGGCTCTGATCAATTCTCTGGGGTGTGCATTCTAGCCAGACATGATTTGCAGCCCTATGTAGCATATAATGATCTTTGTGGCCGATGGATGATTATCCAATGCATGATCAATGGAGAGATTTTTGAAATTGGTTCGTTGTATGCCTCTCAACTTCAGCTTGTAGAGCTCGAATGTGGGATTTCATAAAGCTATATCCTTGGTCCACTAATGCTATACTTTGTGGTGATTTCAATAATTCTCCTCACTGGAAGGACAATACCACTCGTAAAACCCATATGCTGCCCTCTGAAATTCAGCAATGGGAACATATGATTTCATCACTTCATACCGCAAATTTATGGACAGCATTCTCAACAACTGTCTGATCACACTCCTCTTTGGCTGAACTTTTCATTTGGTATGCCTCCGGATGATATGCAGTTCTCTCCAGTCTAACACTTACAGTATATCTTTCTCATGAAAAATTCCAGCAAATGATTCGATTGGCTTGCAGGCTATTGTTATCGCATGCTTGGGAGGACATTGACTTTGCTTGGAACTCTTTTGTGCATCGCATTCAAAATGTCATTAAGGAATATGGAAGATGGTACATGGCAGAAACCAAGCATCATATCCAATGGGCAAAATCACAAAAGCAGTCCTTGGTACAGATTAGCCATCAAAGGTCCCTTTCTGCTTTTGAACAGGGTTCATTGTCTTGTGCTTCTTCCATAATTGATGCCAATGATAAACGCAAGCTTTTTTCGGAATTTACATGCATATAGACAAAGTCAATCTATCATGAGACTCAGAAAATCAGATGGTATTTGGACCCACACTTTATCTCAGCTAGAAAAACAATGTCTGGATCATTTTCAGCTTCTTTTTTCTCAGCCATCTTCTTCTACTCCTCAGGTTGAATTGGCTCGGAGCAAATTTATTGATCTTGTCTCTCCTATTGTTTCTTTGCCAAAAACTTCATTGCTGGAAGTGCCTTTTTCAGATATTGAATTGAATGATGCTCTCAAGCATTTGGGTAAACATAAATCCCCTGGCTAGGATGGTTTGACGGTTGAATTTTTTGTAGCCTTCTAGGCTGAATTGAGGGGTCCAATCTTGAAGCTCATTAATGTAGCCTGGCAACATCAACATCTTCCTTCAGCTTGGAAGCATGATCTGGTCAAGCTTGTGTCCAAAAAACTCCTATGTGACACTATGGCTGACTGGAGGCCCATCACATTGATGCCTATTATATATAAACTTATTGCCAAAATGTTGGTTCACCGGATAAAGGATATTCTTCATGATGGTCTTCATCCCAGGCAATATGGTTTTGTTCCAAGAAGGAATATACATGATAATATCTCCAATACTCTCATTGCAATGAAATATGCTAAATATTCAGCACAAGATGTTTTGGTCATGCAGGTGGATGTGGCAAAGGCATTTGATACCGTACAGTGGGATTATGTCTCTCAAACCATGTCTAGACTTGGTTTTGGGCCAAAGCTAGTTAATGTCATTTATTGGCTTTACTCAGATTCCACTGCTCAATGCTTTATAGGGAATCATTTGTCTGAGTCTTGGACTCTGGGACGGTCAGTTCGACAAGGATGCCCTCTCAGTGCTTTGCTCTATGCTATTGCTTCTCATCCTTTGCTTCTTTATATGGATCATCTGGTTGATACTAGACAACTTGTGGGGCTTCATATTTCTGGCTCACGGCCTTTCATTGCACAGGCTTATGCAAATGATTCTTTCTTCATGCCAAAGAAGTGTCCTCTGGAGCTTCACTTATTGATGGATACCCTTTCTGATTTTAGGTTGGCAGCTGGTCTAAATATTAATTTTCAGAAATCAAAACTCTTGCCTCTCAAGCATTGTGACTGGCATGCTTTTCTTTGGCCAAGTCAGATTATTCATCCTGAGAACATAGTAAGACATTTGGGTTATCCAATTGGCTGGAAAATCAGAAATAAGCAACAAATGTCTTGGATATTCAACAAAATTCAAGACAAATTAGAATATTGGAAGATCTCCACTTGGCCTTTGCATGTTCAGCTTCGAATTGTCCAGTCCCTTGTTTTAGCTTATGTCCAATTTTACCTGCCTTTACTACATTGGTCATCTCGAGATCTCTCTTCTTTTATGTCTCAAGCCATGGAGATTTTTTGGAAAACTAAGCTTCATAACAAAGCTTTGAGGTTGCTCAAAATAGACCTGCTTTGCTCTCCAAGGATGCATGGAGGTTTGAATATTCTAAACATCAAATTTCATGTGTTGGCAAGAAAGGTCATTATGCTCAAGATTTTTTTTCAGCAAGAGCAGCCATGGTCTATTATGTTGGCGTTTTTGTGTGGCCAGATGTGCACAAATGCTTATGGGCATTGGCTCGTTGATCCATGGGAAGTAGTACTTCGCAAGTTTCAAGGTAAAATACCTGGTTGTCCATTTCTACTACCTTGATTCAAGATTGGAAGCAAGTGTCTCTCGCATCAAATGGTCTCCCCATCCTGCTTCCATAGCTTATCTCTTCGACTGGAAAGCCTTCACTGGAGTGCTGTTTTTTACTCTCCTCTTGCTATACAACAACCAATCGGGGCTTACAATCTCATGAAGTTAGGCATCTGGTTCATTGATGATGTGGTAGATACTCAGGGGCATATTCTCTCTTTTCCGGCAGCTTGTCAACAATACAATCTTGGGATGCATCATAGACCCATATGGAAAGTTATTGCAGATCTCTTACTCCCTTTTGTTCCGATTCCATCGTTGGAAGTAAGAGACAAGCTTCAAGATTGGCATCTTCAGTCTTCAAGTCCAGGCTTATCCTCTCAACCTTTGCATTTATTGACTTCCATACAGGCTTATAGATTGATTTTGTTTCCTCCATGGATTGCTCATCATGCAAATTCTCTTTGGCATCTGAATAAGTCTTTATCTTGGTGGAAAGGAAAATTGAAATTGATATGGAAGTTGAAAATGCCATTAACGCAGAGACTCTTTTTCTGGAGATGCATTGTTGGGATTTTTCCAGTGGGAGTGAAATTGGCTCAAAGAAAGATTGCCTCTCCTCTTTGTCCAAGATGTCATCATGCTCCTGAGAGTATTCAGCACTTATTGTGGTTTTGTTCGTATTCCAAACACCTTCTAGGCAAGATCTCCTATTTTTTCTCTCTCAGATTTCCAGCACACGGGTTCTCGAGGTTTTTCTGAATGTTTGGCAAATTATCAACTTCTTTGTCCCAGTATTCTCTTTTCTTCCATTGGATCAGATACTAGACCTTATGGACCCTCTGGCTTCAGCGAAATCATGCATTTCTGAATTCATCTCTTCAGTACCCTTATGAGTTCTTCCGGGCCTCATTGCAGCAGTCCTTATATGATGCCTTGCATGAGGAGGATTTGGATGTCTCTTGCATTGAGCTTTCTTTTACTGTTTCTGATGGATAGGGCATTGGCTCTTTTCTCGAGCACTGCCCTGTTGTAAAATGGATGTTTCATAATATAATGTTCTTAGTTTCACCAAAAAAAACAAGTGTGTGTGTATGAGTTTTTCTCTGAGGCTTTACTTGTAAATTTTTTCTTTGTACCTATTGGTGGTTTTTTACCTCTTTTTGGGGTTTCCCACACAGAAATAAAAGATTTCACTAAAAAAAAAGTGTGAGAGAGAGGAGAGGAGGGAGGAGACGGATTTGCCCTGCAGGCCCCGTGAGGTTTCATGCCAGCCCTTAGCCTCCGTACAGCTTTGTTCGCCCGTACAGCCCCCATACGTACAGGTTTCTCTGTCCGTACAGAACCGGTATTCCCTGTCCATGCAGGTCCTTGCTGTTTGTACGCTTTTGCCTCGCCATCCATACAGCCCCATTTGCCTTGCCATACGTACAACTGTCCGTACAGGTTTGACACGCCGTACAATCTGTACGGCTCTATTTTGCTGTCCGTACAGGTTCCCTCACCATCCGTACAGCTCCTCCTGCAATCCCTTCCGGTTCTTCAAGCTGTCCGTACAAGTTCCCCTGTCGTCCGTAGAGTTTCCCCTTGCTGTCCGTACAGGCTTCTACTGGCCCTTCTCCTCCCCTTACTGCTGTCTTTTTCTCCTTTGCAGTTCTTTTGCTATCAGCCTTCTTCCTTCCGTACAGACCTTTCTCCTTTTCCTGTTTTCTCTGCCCTCGCATTTTTCCTCTCAGTTTCATTGCCTTTCCTTTTCCCTAGATCAAATGGCGGACTGTCCTTATGAGAAGACTTTTCAAAAAGCCAGGTCGGTTTCCAACACAAAATAGAAGCAAGGGATGGGTCAGGATGACCCCTTTTATGCCTCTGTTGAGGCTCAGCTTGTTTACAAAGTGATGCATGAGAGTTTTGAGGATACCCGCAAGGGTTGGAAAGATCCACTTCCCACTACAAGTATAATGGTTGAGGTAGATGACATCTTTGATCCTGTCAAGGAATACGCCAAGCATGCCATTATTATTTTCTTTCCTGGACGTATGCCTACTGCTGCGGATGTGGGCAATTGGTTGACTAGAACCCTGGGTGGGTGTTATGTCAAAAAAGTCCACTATGCAGCGAGAGGTTTTTTTGAGATCATCATGGCTGATGAAGAGCACAAACAGGTCTTGCTAGAGCACTCTCCACTCTTCTATGGCCAGCAGATGGTCCATGTCTTGCCCTGGTGTCCTACCAGGGATTATCAGCCATTGATTTGACACCACTGCCTTGGATGGGTAGAGGTTGTGGATTTTCCTCAGTGCATGGCGTCTCTATTGCCAGAAATTGCAGCTTCTCTTGGCAAGGTGGTTTGTCCACCGAGACCAAATGGCAATTCGAATCGCTTTTGCATTTTGTGGGACAAGGATAATCCCACCCCAACGTCTTATTCGGTTACTGTCAATAATGTTCCATGGGGAGTGCTTTTTACAAGCTGAAATGGGGGCTGTTTACAGGAGCTTGCTTTGAATGCAAGCAGTTTGGGCTTATGGCTTCACAGTGCCCTTCTCGAGCTCCCAAACTACCAGTGCAAGCGGAAACAGTCCCGCCTCCAAGTAAGAATTTAAGTGCCTCTTCTGTGATTAAAAACAAACAGATCAAACAGTTTTTTGCTATCCAGGATAAAGGCAAAGCCCCGGCTGCCTCGAATGCTCCTGCTCCTCTTTCTATGCCTTCGGCATCTCAGCCTCAAGTGAAGGGTAAAATTTGGCTGAAGCATGCCAAACACCTCGAAAAGTTCTTTCTCCTAGGACACCTTTGCTATCCAGGACATGGAATAGTGCATCCTCACAGGGCAAAACCCCCGCTGAAAATTCTGGAATTAATTTGACTTGGGGGCAGCAGTCACTGCAAATCGTACCCTCTTTCCAGAAAAGGAAGTTGCTGCTCTCTTGTCTTCTCCTCAAGATGATTCTTCTTCTCAAGGCAGAAGCCCTAACCTTGAGGTGGAGATGCAGACATAGTCAGCTTGTTTGTTTGCTCTACATACTTGTCCTATATTTGTAAATATGCTTGACCACATCAAATGCGTTACACTCAATGTACAGGGTTTGTGTGATCGTAGAAAGTGGAAACTTGTGTGGATGTATATCAGACAATTGCAGCCAGACATAGTGGCTTTGCAAGAACATAATCAGCACATGTATGTTGGTCACACAGGATATTTTGCTGGTTATGATATTTTCTATGCTGGAGAGCACTCTTTCTCTGGAGTGGCTTTTTTGGTAAGGCATGATCTTCAGCCCGTTGTGGCTCTCAATGATCGCCATGGTAGATGGATTATTATGCAATGCCTGTTTCAAGGAAAAATATTTGAATTTGCATCACTTTATGCCCCTCAATCTTCCAACGGTCGAGCATTGATTTGGGATGCCATGCATAATTATCCGTGGGGACACTATGCATTCATCTGTGGTGATTTCAACAATGCTCCACAACCGGGAGATAATACTTCGGGCCACACTCATATGTTGGCTTCTGAACAGCAAGCATGGTCTGACTTTTTGGTTCAGCTGCATTTGGTGGATCTCTGGAAGGAATTATAACCTACACTCCCAGGCTATATCTTTCAACACAATGCTCAATCTTCCTATCAGGCACGTCTGGACAGATGGTATCAGATTGATCCGCAGCATTGTGATGCCTTTACTTGTCAACTTTGGATTAATCATGCCTTCATGTATTTTGATCATGCACCTCTTTGGTTGAGGCTCTCCATGCATGACTTTCCTCATGACAGATTGCCTTGTAGAAAGCTTTTGTTGGTGAATAACAGTTATCTAGAACATGCTGATTTTAAAGCTACAGTTTCTAATGCCATACAGCCTCTCTCTTCTCAGATGCCTTTTGATCTGGAGTATGCATGGCAAGCTTTTGTTGCTCGAATGCAAGTTGTGATTCGGGATTATGGTAAATCATTTATGCGAGCCACACAGGAGACTGTTATGCATGCTAAACTCACTTGCTAAAGTTTGACTAATCTTAGTCACCTTCGACCTTTGTCTTCTAATGTAAGCATGCACATTATGTCAGGCCCAATTCTACCTCCAATCAAATGATCGAAGAAAGCTTGCTAAATGGAAAACCCAATCTCGACAAAGGATTTTTTTGGATAAAGGCTGCTCCTCGAAGCAATTTTTCAAAAGTTTGCACTACAAATGACAGGGTGCAAATATTTGTCATGTCCAGATGCCTCATGGTTCTTGGTCTTCATCTCGCCTGAACTCGTTGATTTTTGTGTACAACACTTCTCCTCCCATTTTGGGCATGTGGACTTTCCTTCACTTGAGATTTTGTTTGCATGTCAGCTTCTTTTATAGCATGTCCATCCAATTCTTTCTCAAGCTCAGGCTTTGGAACTTGAACTTCCTTTCACTAAAAGGGAATTGACAGATACAATTAAATCCTGTGGAAGATGGAAATCTCCAGTATCGGATGGCCTCACTGTTGAATTCTTTCTTGCTTTCTGGGATAGCCTCAAATCCCCTCTGTTGCAAATGGCTAATGCAGCTTGGGAAAATCAGCAAATGCCCCTGTCATGGAAAAAGGGACTGGTAAAGCTCCTTCCTATGAAGCAGATTTTTTACTTTATCATTGATTGGATACCAATCACGCTTTGTCAGTCATTTACAAGATCATAGCTAAAATGCTTGTTGACCGTATCGAAGGCTATCTGCATGATGGGCTGCATCCTTCTCAATATGGCTTCGTTCCTCGTAGACATATCATGGACAATATTGCCAATGCTTATGTTGGGATTGAATATGCCAAGTACACGCAACAAGATGTTTTGCACTTACAGATTGACATTGCCAAAGCTTTTGACACAATTCAATGGGAGTTCATCTCGCAATATTGTCCATGATATGCCTACGAGAAACGAAGCCATATTGAGAAGGATGCAGCCCATCATGCAGATAGCCTTTGATACGGTCAACAAGCATTTTAGCTATGATCTTGTAAATGACTGACAAAGCGTGATTGGTATCCAATCAATGATAAAATAAAAAATCTGCTTCATAGGAAGGAGCTTTACTAGTCCCTTTTTCCATGACAGGGGCATTTGCTGATTTTCCCAAGCTGCATTAGCCATTTGCAACAGAGGGGATTTGAGGCTATCCCAGAAAGCAAGAAAGAATTCAACAGTGAGGCCATCCGATACTGGAGATTTCCATCTTCCACAGGATTTAATTGCATCTGTCAATTCCCTTTTAGTGAAAGGAAGTTCGAGTTCCAAAGCCTGAGCTTGAGAAAGAATTGGATGGACATGCTATAAAAGAAGCTGACATGCAAACAAAATCTCAAGTGAAGGAAAGTCCACATGCCCAAAATGGGAGGAGAAGTGCTGCACACAAAAATCAACGAGTTTAGGCGAGATGAAGACCAAGAACCATGAGACATTCGGACCCGACAAATATTTGCAGCCTATCGTTTGCAATGCAAACTTTTGAAAAATTGCTTCGAGGAGCAACCTTTACCAAAAAAAGCCCTTTGTCAAGATCGGGTTTCCCATTTAGCAAGCTTTCTTCGATCATTTGATTGGAGACAAAATTTGGCCTAACATAAGTGCATGCTTTCATCAAAAGACAAAGCTTGAAGGTAACTAAGGTTAGTCAGACTTTGGCAAGTGAGTTTAGCATGCACAGCAATCTCCCGTGTGGCTCGCATTAATGATTTACCATAATCCCGAATCACAGCTTGCATTCGAGCAACAAAAGCCCACCATGCATAATCTAGAAAAAAAAGCACCTGAGAAGAGAGAGGCTGAATGGCATAAAAAACCATAGCTTTAAAATCAGCATGTTCTAGATAACCGTTATTCACTAACAAAAGTCTTCTGCAAGGCAATTTGTCATCAGGAAAGTCATGCATGGAGAGCCTTAACCAAAGAGGTGCATGATCAGAATACGTGAAGGCATGATCAACCTAAAGTTGACAAGTAAAGGCATCACAATGCTGTGGATCAACCTGATACCATCTGTCTAGGCGTGCCTGATAGGAAGATTGAGCATTGTGTTCAAAGGTATAGCCCGGAAGTGTGGGCTGTAATTCTCTCCAGAGATCCACCCAACACAGTTGAACCAAAGAGTCAGACCATGCCTGCTGTTCAGAAGCCAACATATGAGTGTGGCCCGAAGTATTATCTCCAGTTGCGGAGCATTGTTGAAATCACCACAGATGAATGCATAGTGTCTCCACGGATAATTATGCATGGCATCCCAAATCAATGCTCGACCATTGAAAGATTGAGGGGCATAAACTGATGCAAATTCAAATATTTTTCCTTCAAACAAGCATTGCATAATAATCCATCTACCATGGCGATCATTGAGAGCCACAATGGGCTGAAGATCATGCCTTACCAAAAAAGCCACTCCAGAGAAAGAGTGCTCTCCAGCATAGAAAATATCATAACCAGCAAAATGTCCTGTGTGACGAGCATACATGTGCTGATTATGTTCCTACAAAGCCACTATGTCTGGCTGCAATTGTTTGATATACATCCACACAAGTTTCCACTTTCTACGATCACACGTACCCTATACATTGAGTGTAACGCATTTGATGTGATCAAGCATATTTAGAGCTATCGGACAGTTATGTACAGCAATAAACAAATTGACTATGTCTGCATCTCCAGCTCAATATCTGGACCTGTGCCCTGAGAAGAGGAATCAGCCCTGAGAAGAGAAATCAGCCTGAGGGGAAGACAATAGAGCAGCAATGTCCTCTTCAGGGAAGTGGGTACGATTGGCAGTGACTGCAGCCCAAGTCAAACCAATGTTAGAGTTTTCAGCTGGTGTCTTGGCTTGTGAAGGTGCACCATTCCAAGTCCTGGATGACAGAGGTCTCCTAGGAGAGAGAACTTTGCGAGGAGTTTGCCATCCTTCATCGAAATTTTTACCCTTCATCTAAGATTGAGAGGCCGAGGGCATAGGAAGAGGAGCAGTAGCATTTGAGACAGTCAGGGCTTTACCTTTCTCTTAAACAGCCAAAAACAGTTTTACCCCTTTGTTTTTTACTATAGAAGAGGCATTGGCATTCTTACTCTAAGGTGGAACCATTTCAACTTGTACTGGCATGGAGCTCGGGAAGGGCATTGTGAAGCCATATACCCAAATTGCTTGCATTCAAAGCAAGCACCTGCAAACAGCCCCCATTTCAGCTTGTGGAAAGCACTTCCCATGAAAACATTATTGACAGTAATTGAATAAGAAGTCGGTGTGGGATTATCTATGTCCCACAAAATGCAAAAGCGATTCGAATTGCCATTTGGTCTGGGTGGACAAACCACCTTACCAAGAGAGGCTGCAATTTTTGGCAATAGAGAAGCCATGCATTGAGGAAAATCCACCACTTCTACCCATACAGGGAAGCGATGCCGAATCAATGCCTGATAATCCCTGGTAGGAGACCAAGGCAATACATGGACCATCTGCTGGCCATAGAAGAGCAGGGAGTGCTCCAGCAAAATCTGTCTATGCTCTTCATCAGCCATTAGTACTTCAAAAAAACCCCTCGCTGCATAATGCACTTTCTTGACATAGCAACCACCAAGGGTTCTAGTCAACCAATTGCCAACATCTGCAACAGCAGGCATCCATCCCGAAAAGAAAATAATGATGGCATGTTTGGCATAATCCTTCACGGGGTTGAAGACATCATCTATCTCAATCATGATACCTGTGGTAGGAACCGGATCATTCCAACTTTTACTCGTATCCTCAAAGCCCTCTTGCATTACTTCATATACCAGCTGAGCCTATGCAGAGGCATGTAGGGGTTCATCCTGACCCATTACCTGCTTTTTCTTTTTGCTCTAAAGCGATCTTTCTTTGTGAAAATTCTTCTCATATGGACAATCTGCCATTGTAGTAGAGGGAGAGAAGGAACAAAAAAAAGGATAGCAGGACAAGAGAAGAAAGGACAGGAGGAAAGAAAAAAACAGCAGCAGTCCAAAGGAGTACAGAGAGTACATGGAAAAGAACAAATTAAAAAACAAAGTATGGACAAAGTACAGTACGAATAGAACATACGGACAAAGTACAGTACGACCAAAGTAAGTACTGCCAAAGTACAATACGTACGGAGATAGCCAGAGAAATGTACGGGCAGTATGGAGAGTACTGAGAAAAACGTACGGTGAGAAAAGAGAAAAAAACATACGGACAGTAGCAGTATGGACAAAGAAAAACAATACGGAGCAAAACCTGACAAAGTACGAACGAACGTACGAGAACTAGCCAAGCATACGGAAACCCGCGCGCGTACGGAAACCCATAGACGTACGGAAACCAACAGGTTGGACAAAGGCCATATGGAGCTGAATGGAGGCTTGTACGGATAAAACACGAAGGTTGTAGGGCAGGCTAGGCTGGGGCTGAGCAGGAGCTCTCCTTTCTCGTCCACCTCTGCTTATAGGGATTGAATATGCCAAGTACACGTACCCGGATGTTTTGCACTTATAGATTGACATTGCCAAAACTTTTGACACAGTTCAATGGGAGTTCATCTCGCAAACAATGCGATCCTTGGGCTTTGGAATAAAAATGCAGCAGGTTATTTATTGACTCTACAGGGATAGCAATGCTGCTTGTATTCTTTCTAGAGATATCTCTAAAGAATGGACTCTTCGTAGTTCGGTTCGTCAGGGCTGTCCCCTTAGTGCCTTACTATATGCTATTGCTACTCATCCTATGCTGCAATACATTGATCATTTAGTGGCTATAGATTCTCTCCATGGTTTGGAATTGGATGAAAATCGCAGCATGGTTGCTCAAGCCTATGCTACACACTATTTAGGCCTGGCCTATCTCATCTTTTCTCAGAGGAGACCGCCAAGGACAAGGAGTCACTCTGGACATAGCTCAGCGGGTTTAGAGATCCAAAAGACCCCTTCTTCGGGGGGCCATACCTTGGCCGTTTGAAGGCCAAATCACAGTGGTCTGAACCGAAATTTCACACACGGAAAGACCTATATCAAACAAAAATTTTCAAGTCTTTTTAATATCATTTTGAGTCTCAGTAGTTGCCACTACGTAGGCACTGATTTCGACTCGTCGATTGCAATGTCCACCGCCACAACGTGAGATAGCTCGACAGATGCAAATTCGAGATCTTTTCACAGCTCACTGGATAGCCACCATGGTGCCGGGCTTTGGCTTGTAGGTCCGAGCTCTCAGTTTGCTTCAACTTGTATTTGATTTGTTTTTGTTTGAGCTCTTGAGCTCTTTAGCTTAGCATAGCTTAGTACTCAGCATGGCCCTAGTGCACCCTTTGCTCCAGCCCGTTGACGCTTGTATGGGTTTTCTTCTTGGTGTACTTTGTCCCATAGGCCCGTGAGGCCTCCCGAGGACGTTAATAATTCTTTCTTGCTCCCTTCCACTCATTCGAGCCACTTTCTCTAATCTGCCCCTATCTCCTTTTCTACAAACTTTGAGGAATAGCCTCCATAGAACCCTGATTGTTGCCCACAAGCTATTGATTTTCAATTGAGTTATCAGCCTGCTCTACTAAGCCCAATCCAACATTGCAATGACTGTGGTACAAAATCGGAGCAATTCAAATCCGATTGAAATAATACTTGGCACAACCCTTCCAGATGCCTAACAAAAAGGGCTTTTGACTAAAAAATAGATTAGTCGAAATCCAATCACTGTGATACTTGGCGCAGCCCTTGGGAGTGCTGAAGCGATACAGTATATCAGATTTGATTGTATCTTTAACAGATTAGTCCTACAAATCGTAGAGGTTGTTGAAGGAGATTCCATGCGCCAAACATAGCCCCCAAAACAGTTCCAATTCAAGGATTTTTGCAACAATCAATAAGGGCTTTGATTCAGGAGATCAACCCGATCAAATTGATCTAAGAAAAATTCAAATCTGATAACTTTGAATTTTTGACCCTCTAACAGGCTGACACATAGCAACCCATGATTGGGACAACTTTCTGCGACCAAATTTTGCACAGAGTTGTGTCACAGGCTCAAGGACACATGCTCCAAATTTCAAATAAAATGGGCATAGTTTTCCCGCACTTTCCCATGATTTTTTTTTTGCAAAAAGAGACTTCTATTAAGTATTAAAGAAAAACCGTTCGAGCAAGCTCCGTACGGGATACATCATGCAATGCACGAAAAGCTCAAGAGCCAAAAAGAAAGGATTGAGGCTGATAGTGCCATCTCAATCCAGTAGAAACCTCCGAGAAAAAGGGAGAACCCCTCCAAACTCGAAGAAATATAGTCCTTCTAGAAGAGGCTGCCCGTGAAGGGCCTTGCATGCTAGCCCATATGGCTATCAAAGTGTGAACCGTGTCAGTCCAAATACCCATGAACACCTGTGATGGGCGTATCTGGGTGCCATCCAAGGCCTCAGTACATCTGGCTCTCCAAATGTGCCAAGAGGAAATGCTAGCCAAAATCTCCCAAGAGGTGTCCACTGAAGCATGAGAAGCTCTATGGGAGTAAGTGGTACATCCTGAAGAGAGCAGGGCTCTATCATCTGCCAGCAGACCGAGAGTGCCCAAGAAGAAGGCTCACCCTCATAAAACACCTAGGGCCCGGTAAGGGATAACCATGCGACCGAGCCCCAAGTCATGAAGAAAGGGGAAGTATGAAAGATGCTGAGTATCCGAGCAACCCCTTTCCAAACAGTCCTCGCCTGACTGCAATCCCAAAGGCAATGTTGCACTGACTCCTCAGTAGAATGACATCGGGGACAAGTGGGATCAGCCCCAAATCGTGATCTCCACAGCTTCACTGCAATCCCTCCATGAATAGAAAGCCAAAAGAAAAGAGTGATCTTTCTATTTCTGAGGGATTTCCAGAGCCTCCTCCAAAAATTTCTACGCAAATCTGCGGTGATGAAGAAGCTTTCCCAATGGGGGGCTCTGGAGGGAATCCAACCCGTACTGTTCAACTGAAATCTCTTGGCATTACCAACCGTGAAACGAAAGAAGGGAATCCCCCTCTCTCGGTGCCCATGATCTATCCACTCCCACTCTCCTGGGTCCCACTGCAAGCACCTGATAGGTGCACCTCCATATAACCGCAACCTCCACGATCCCAAGGCCAAGAGTAGAGGG
The DNA here is from genome assembly GCF_047967505.1 of Dipteris shenzhenensis. Classification (NCBI taxonomy): domain Eukaryota; kingdom Viridiplantae; phylum Streptophyta; class Polypodiopsida; order Gleicheniales; family Dipteridaceae; genus Dipteris; species Dipteris shenzhenensis. The sequence continues at coordinate 50,917,166 of NC_141610.1, read as the reverse complement.
TCGAGGTCTAAGTACCACTGCAAGCCCGCTCCATGGTCCACAAAACCAGCAATCCTGACAGGTTGAAAGGCAACCTCAAGAAGAATGCCATCCTTGGATGTAGAGAGTAAACCTCCACAAAGACCAGTGCGTCTTCCCTGAGACCTCGGAGAGTGATCACTTGTAAAGGAACTGATGTCCTCGAAAAAGCCCCCATCCAAGTGGTGGAAGTAATAGGCAACTCAACTGTCCATTCCACCGGGATGGCTGTCACCTATCTGCTGAATCCTGCGTGCTACCCCTCTAAGGTGACTCACGGCCTGTAGTCTTTGCCAAACTTCATCTCTAGCCACCTCTCTAGCCTGTGAGTACGGATCTACGGAAAGTAGGGAGGCATAGAAAGCTGTCGCTGAGTGCATGACGGTCTCCGGATGGGACTGCAAAATGCCGTCAGAGTCAATAAGCTGCCTGACACTCTCTCTACTATGTCTGAGACCAAGTGTAGAGAAAAAGTGTTTATTGACTCTCCCTCCCATTTGTATCCAAAAGGACTCCCGTGCATGGAAGGCATACTCTGCTCTCTGATCAAGCAAAGGTCTGCAAGTGAGCCCTTGCCGCATCAAGGCGCTCCTGTATCCAAGCATCTGATGGTCGTTTCTGCTCCTCCCTCTGTAAGGCTGCCAACTGCCGGCGGATACCGATCTCTCGCTTGAGTACCTCACCTCGCCGAGCACTAGCAACGGAGTAATAAAAGTCGCTCATACTGGCAAGTGCTGTGGCCACATGAGGTGAGGAGAAACGGGCAGCGTAGGAAGAGTCGCCATCGCCATCGTCTGCCAAGATTCCGTGGCTATACATCTACGTCCTGCCCCTTCGCATTCGTCACGTCAGCTGTGACCCTAGGTCTTCGCCCGTTCCGCCTCCTATTTTCTCCACGCAATAACCCGTCAATGCTGGCCGTGTGAACTACCAGTTAACACTGAGCACAGTTGGCTGTGGATGCTGCTACAAACATTGTGCCCGTAAATCCCATGCACGTGCCTAGGTCTGGGTACTACGTTCAGGTGGAGGGAAAAACGAACCAGAGATAAATACGACAAGGGGGATCAATCGACATTTCGAGGAGAAATCAGGGAGCACCTTCTTTCGATACAGTTTTTATATATGGTTCTGTTATTCCTGCACCGTAAAAGGAACGTTCAGAATATTATATAATTGGGAGTTTAGTGCGCAGGAGAAAGAAAAACAGGAAAGCAAAATAGAAAAGAGGTGTATATATATTTTATTTGGGTTCTAGAAAAGACTGAAAAAAAAAAACCCATTTTCCATTGTGAGACTATGGAGGCAAAAGGACAGAATTCTAGGGTGAATCCTAGTGAGTCTAGAGCACAGTCTACACAACAAATGCCACATCACATAGCACCTACTTTGATAGGTAGGATTTCGATATTAGAAGATGCTTTACAACAGATTATGAACCAGCAGCTTCAAGTGAATGCTGGTCAGAATGAGATCAGGGAGATGGTGCAAGCCTTGTCGGCTAGACCATCTAGAATTGATAAGGGCAAAGCTCCAGCAGAGCCAAAGCCCAGTATACATTCATTAGAGCGCGCAAGGGTCAAAGTGCCTAATATCACTAATTATAGACCGGAGAAGTACGCTGGTCGGATGACCGAGCGCAGCTCTGATGTGATCGAGGTTTGGTTACACAAGTGGGAAGAAGCCTTCGCCATTTGTGAAATTAGATATGATCTAAAGAAAATCCGTGAGGCCACACACCTGTTTATTGAGGCAGCGGATAGATGGTGGATAAAGCAACAGAAGGATCAAGTTGCTCCTACCACCTGGGAAGGGTTTAAAGCTGAATTCAAGAAACACTTTCTCCCACCTGATGAAGACTCTCGGGCTTGGGATGCTTATAGAAATCTTCGTCAGAGGAGTCTGTCAGTGGCAAAGTACACTGACAAATTCAGGGAATGTGTCATGAAAATAACAGACCCTCTCCCTATGTCGGTTCAGTTAAAAGACTATATCTATGGACTGAACGACAAGATCAAAATGGAAGTTCGGGCTAAGTATGTGACTACATTAGATGAATCTATTGCAGTAGCCCTGAACTATGAGGATGCCAGAGGCAGATCTGGTGGATTTGTGCAGGCAGGGACTCAGTATGAGTACCCGAAAAAAGGGGGATTTCAGAGGAAATGGATTTCAAAGACAAGTGTCTCGCAGCCAAGTGGCCAAACCAAGTAGGTGAAGCCGGTTGAGGGACCAGTAAAAACAAGTACCACCATTGGGGTGAAAAGGAAAATAACTCCAATGGCAGCCCGGGCTTGGTCAAAGTCCTCGTTGACCCCTGAACAAAAAGAGAAAGCTAGAAAAGAAGAATTGTGCTTCGCCTGCCTTCAGCGACATCAGTGGAAGGATTGTCCAATGAATAAAGACCGTCGCACGGCTAATATGATAATATCTGAATGCGACGTGGAAATGCAGGAGAGTCCCAGTGTAGAACATATGCAGATGCAATTGGTGGGACCTTCTCAGAGGTTAGTACCTTGTTTGTTATGTGTGTCTGTTGCTAAGTTAGTGACGAGTGCACCTAATAACATCCTATCTAAGCCCGCAGCAATGGGGTATACGGCCTTTAATGATGCGGAGTTAATTAAAATGAAAGGACAAGTGGCCAATCATGATGTCATTGTGTTATCTGACTCGGCGTCAACTCACAATGTGATTAACCCCAGGCTCGTGAAGAGGCTGAAATTAAAAACAAGCCCATCTGACTATGCGTATACAGTCAGAATGGCAGATGGAAGTTCAACTGAAGTATGGGACCAAAGGGTTACCCAGTTGGAGCTTCAGATTCAGGACTATGCTGAGAAGCTTGATCTTGAAATGACTAAGCTTGCTCATGCAGATATAGCCCTGGGTATGGCGTGGCATTCTAGGAAGAATCCAGCCATTGATTGGAAAAAGCACGTATATCAATTCAAGATGAATGATGTGCTTTATGTCTTGCGAGGTGAAAAAGATATACCTCAGGGACCGTTGGTTTCCGTGATGGAAATCAGGAAAGCTCAAGTAGAGTTTTTATTCCTTTGCACAGCATCAATAGAGCCGGTTGATGATTCTTCGGCTAGCACTGATACTACGCAAAGTGATGAGATGGCCAAGCTGGCTAATCTTATAACAGAGGAGTTCTCTGAATGTTTTAGGGATGAACTACCTTATGGTTACCTCCAGAGCGGAAAGTTCAACATAAGATTGAACTGATCCCGGGGGCAGAACCTGTAAATAGACCTCCCTATAGAATGAGTTTTGCTGAAGAGGGGAAGGTGCGAAGACAACTGGAAGAATACCTCAAGTTGGGGCAGATTCAACCAAGTTTCTCACCTTTTGCTTCGCCAGTGATATTAAAGAAGAAAAAGGATGATACGTTTCGCCTCTGTATAGACTACAGAGCATTGAATAATATCACTGTTAAGCATAGATATCCGATGGCTCGGATTGATGATTTGCTAGATGCATTACATGGAGCCGTGATTTTCAGTAAGATAGATCTTAAGTGTGGCTACCATCAGATCCGGATTAGAGCCGAGGATGTGCATAAAACCGCTTTCAGAAGCAGGTTTGGTCATTACGAGTTTTTGGTAATGCCCTTCGGACTTACCAATGCTCCAGCGACCTTCGTCATGCTTATGAACGATTTACTACGTCCGTATATCGGAAAGTTCGTAGTACATTTTATTGACGATATCCTGATATTCAGTAAAAGTATTACTGAGCATCGTGAACACTTAAGAGTAGTGTTCAGTACTTTGAGAAAAGCCAGTCTTTATGTAAATAAGAAGAAAACTATACTGTGTATGGTTAGGCTTGAATATTTAGGGTTCATAATTACTCCACAGGGGGTAGAAATGGATCCGAAGAAAGTGGCTACGATACTAACTTGGCCAATCCCTCAGAGTCTGACCGCGTTGTTGCGATCATTCTTGGGATTTGTCCAGTTTTATAGAAGGCATATCAAAGGATATTCCAGAATAGTATCGCCATTGACTAATCTGACCTCAGATAAAGTACCTTTTATTTGGGGACAAAATCAACAAGAAAGCTTTAATACCATAAAACAAGCTGTGGTCATAGGACCGGTGTTAAAAATAGTTGATCCCCAGAAACCGTTGTTCCTAGAAACTGATGCAAGTGGCATTGCAATAGGAGCAATTCTCCTTCAAGAGGGAAGGCCAGTAGCCTTTGAGAGCAAGAAGCTTTCTCCCTCTCAAAGGAATTGGCCAACTCATGAATTAGAGTTGTATGCTGTCATCCATGATTTGAAAACATGGAGACATTACTTATATGGTTTAGAGTTTTATGTGGATGTGGATCATGATACTCTGAAACATTTTTGTAAACAGCCTGACTTGAGGGGCCGCCAAGCTAGGCGGGCAGAGCTCATGCAGGAGTTTAATCTAACGATTCGGTACCGAAGAGGAAAAGACAATAAGGTTGCTGATGCGTTGTCTCGCATTATGCACAACCTGAGTTTCACGGTATTAGAGAGTGCTCTAATGACCGAGATAAGAGAAACTCAAAAAGTGGACGAGTTTGTCCAGAGCTTGTGGCCTAAAGCTCATGTGTTAAAACCCAGGGAAAGTGAAAAGGATGACCTGGCATCGTGAAAAGGCCAAACTTATGCAAGATATACCATAAGGGATGGTATGCTAGTTAGAAATGGCAAGGTTGTAGTACCTAGTCAGAATGATCTCAGGCAGAGAGTCATTCGACAGTGCCATGATAGCCCGTGTGCGGGACATCCAGGAGTCGAGAAGACATATGATCTCGTGAGGCGAGATTTCTTTTGGCCAAAGATGAAAAGCATATTCATGAATATGTGACACGGTGTTTCTCATGTCAAGTAAGCAAGGCCAAGCGGGTGAAGCTACCCGGACTTTTACAACCCTTGGAAATACCACTAAGTGAGAGAGCATTTCCATGGACTTTATAGTAGGGCTGATACGACGCAAGGAGGTTATGATTCTATCCTTGTGGTGGTTGATCGTCTAACCAAGATGGCTCACTTCATTCCGACTAGAGAGTCTGTTAGTGCCCCGCAAGTGGCGGATTTGTTCATTAGACATATATTTCGTCTGCATGGATTACCTAGATCCATAGTGTCAGACAGAGATGTCAGATTTACCGGTCATTTTTGAACAGCGGTATTTGAGACACTAAGGACTGAGTTGGGAACGAGTAGTGGCGATCATCCTGAGACGGATGGTCAGACGGAGAGAGTCAATCAGACTTTAGAGAATATGCTGAGGGCATATGTGTCATTGAGGCAACATACGTGGGACAAGTGGTTGCCATTGTTGGAGTTTGCCTACAATGATAGAAAACATTCCTCTACCGGGTTCAGTCCGTTTGAGCTGAACTATGGTTATAGACCAGCCAATCTGACTATAGTTGGAATACCTCAGAAAGTGCCTAGTGCCGCGAACTTTGTAGTTCAGATGCGGGAGATGCTAGCACTTGCGAGAGCTAATATCCGCCAGGCTATGGATAGAGCCAAGGTGTATGCGGATGAGAACCGGTCTATAAGAGTATTTAAGGAAGAAGAAAAAGTTTTTCTCAGAGTTCCTTTGCACTCGAAGTCGTTGACTTCAAGAGAGTGTGCTAAGTTATCACCTCGATACTGTGGGCCGTGGTTAATTCTAAAGAGAATAGGCAGTGTAGCCTATAAATTAGAATTGCCACAGGGGTGTAAGGTGCACCCGGTTTTTCATGTTTCGCGCTTAAAGAAATTTTTACATACTGGTGACTCACTAATCGAAGGTGTGGTTTTGTTTCAAGAGATAGAGGATATTGCAAGGCGCAAACCAACAAGGATCCTGGACCGAGGAACAATGCAAATACGAAATCGGAAGATACCCACGGTGTTGGTTGCATGGCATGGTCAGCCTCTATTCGAAGCTACCTGGGAATCCGTTTATCAGTTGCGGAGAATGTTCCCAAACTTTATCATCGAGGACACTGATGTCTGAAGAGGGAAGGATTGTTACGCTCTAGCCGAGGTAGCATGACCTTGGAAGAATCAGTCGACATTTCCCTTAAAGGATCTATCTTTGTAATATATGTGTTTGCGCTTCATGTAAATGATCGGGAGGGATTTAATGTCAAGGTCCTAGGTGAGGGCTGATAGCACCAGACTAGGTAGATCTAAGGCCAAGGGCCTAATGCAAAGGTTGTGCCTAGGGGCAAAGAATTTAATGCATCCCAAGAGAGGGGTGAAATATGGCATTAGGAAGGCCCTCTATGGATGACATGTGGCATCTAGATCTATCTAGGGAATTGGGGCTTGCTGAGACTAGTGAGAGAAGAGAAGGTAATGATTCACGTATGATTTAAAATGAAGATCTCTGTCTGCTCGTTAGCCTTAACAAGATATGGCTGGGAGGTGATTCATGGTGCTACTTCTGTGATCGAAGTAGAGAACTAGTAGAGAAATTGTGTGACAAAAAAATCCTACTATAGCCTAGAAGTAGAAACCCGGCCTGTAGCAGGTCTCTCGTGACATCCGGGAAATCTAGGCACACTTGAAAGAAACCCCGTCCCAACAAACGGACATCCTTGAGGTGGGGGGCGAGGTTCTGAGGAAGCGCCACCAGCATCCAATCTCTAGCTTGTGACCTGGAGGGGTGTGAGCCATGAATGCGTGCGAAGAGAGTCGTGGAACACTCATGCTCCAAATCCTTTTGCAACTGCTGCAGCTCGTCTTTTGAAAAACTGACAGTTCTCGCGGCCGGTGTGAGCGTAGACGAATTGACTGAATGGGAACCCATTCGTCAATCGAGGTGTGTTCGTCGATTCAAACACAAAAAATAAAAAACTACGTCCGCTTTCCTGAAACCCAGGAGACCCCTATAAGAGAATAGGGATACTCCAGAAAGGAGGGGGCAGCGAGGAGGGAAGGAAGGGGGCAGCGAGGAGGGAGCAGGAGGAGCAGCAGGAGGAGCGGGGAGAGGAGCAGCAGCAGGGAGGAGGAGCAGCAGGAGGGAAGGGAGGGGGGCAGCAAGGAGGGGAGCAGGAGGAGCAGCAGGAGGAGCGGGGAGAGGAGGAGCAGCAGGAGGAGCAGGGAGAGGAGGGGAGCAGGAGGAGCGGGGAGCAGCAGCGAGCGTTGCTCTGATTAGTCCAAGAACTAGAATGGATGCATCAGCTAACCTCTAATGGATTAAAGTGTGTTGGATACTGTTTTTTTCGTATACAGCTTTTTTCAAATGCTTAGCTTCACGATTGAAGGATTATATGTAATTGCTTGAAGTGAAGGGGTAATGCTCTGGTACCCCTGAAAGAGACATAGCCCTAACTCTAGCTAGCTCTAACTAATTCTTGTCAACGGGGTTTAGCATTCAGTGTTTGCACTCGGAATGAGTGGGTTGCATTGCAGGGGTTCAATGTTACGTAGTGCTCTTCTTACTCTACTCCAAATATGCATCAACAGATTATCAAACTCTCTCTCTCTCTCTCTCTCTCTCTCTCTCTCTCTCTCATTCCTGATTGCAAAATGAACCCCAGATATGGACAATAAGAGCAGAGAATATAGACAGCCAATCCACATGCTTTCATATTCCCAAAAACGATACAGATTCCATACATCCGTGTGTCATGCACCATGTGCGGATATCCTGTAAGCCAATAGTTGTTCAGGGCAGTTACAACATTTCATATATATCCTTTCGGATCCTAAAAACTATCTTATGCTAAACATATTCCTAAATGCTAATCCGGGGTAATAATATGGCCGGTTAACATCTGGCACATGCCAGTGGCTAGCTGCTTAATGGAACCTTTGTCCTTCATTCTCCTCCTCACCTTTCCTGCCTCAGTCCACTGGCCAGCTGCAAATTTTAGAACAAAATTGCTTACCTGAACCCATGACAGCCTAATCAGCAAATTTCATCTCATACTTTGGAATATAGGTGACCTTCTCCTGTTGCAACATCTCACCAGTCAAGGACTATGCGTTTAACTGTCAATAGAGCTTGGTGCAATACCAAGATACTGGAAGTTCCCATACATAGCTGTCTCCCACACCCCGAAGTAGAAATTTTTACAAAAATTATGCCAAGCTTACAAAATCAGATAATAAAAACCAAGTAAATACATTTAAGTGTGTTAAGAGGTTTGTTTAAAGCTGGTGTGGTGTCATCTTTTCAGAGCCATCATTACATTTGGAGGCTTCCTCAGTTTGAACATCAGAATATGAATAGTCCACCAGTTTTACAATTGGTTTCTGCTCTAATTCCATGGTTCCGTCATCAATAAGCAGAGGGACTTGGACTTTTTCACCCATTCTATCAATATGCATCCAGTGACTGCATTGTCTCATCCTGAATTTCCATCTCATCATGAATTTTCTTAACTTCATCTATCACAATGGCATTGGATGCCATAAGTAAAGCTTCCGCAGCATCTTTGTCTGCAGTGTGATGTTTCCTGTGTGTCTATTTTTCCTATTATCTCTGTAACCTTGGATGCACATGCCAAAACATGTGACTGGTCGTCAAGTGAAAATATTGGACTGGTTTTAAAAGGGGAGACAAGCCTTGCTGAGATGTTTCCTGTCCCTCATGTCTAGGCTGCTGTAAATCCTCCTCGTGGAATGAATCTGTCATCCCTGAGCTTTCTATAGTCGGAGCTTTTTAGCTCAGCAAATAGACCTTCTGCAACACCTGAACCTGCTTCTGCAACAGAAAATTGGAGATACCCTCCTTCTTATGTTCCAATTCCTGCAAGGGTTCCCTTTCAAGATGAAGTAATCTATTTTAAATTTGTGACCAGAGCCCTGTCATGTACTCTATCACTTTTTTCTTCCAAGTCCACATCCGACATAAATGTACATGCCATCTCGGATTCCTCATCAACCATGGACTTGATTCCTCATCAACCATGGACTTGAATCTTTCTTGCTACTGGTTGGAGACCTGCCAACCGCTCCTTCAGCATAATGTTTTCCACCTCCAGTATCTTGTTCTGCGTAGAGAGCTGCTCAAATTCAACGGGAATATTCGAACCAGGCTTTCCATCTGGTCTTTCTCTGCAATCTCTCTTGAACTGACTTCTCAAGAACATTTTTCTGCTCTGTGAAGTCCTCCTCCATGATCTTCTACTCCTCCGCTTTAAAGTCCAGGTCTTCCTTCAAGCAATCAATTTGGTGTTGCAAAATATCATTTGTTCGGGTTGCTGAACTGGTAATGCTAGTACTGTGTTTTCTTTCAGGGTTGGTGTCTCCTGCATCGCCTTTTCCTCCTATGGAACTTCATTCTGTTCCGGGTTCTGGACTGTGTCCTCTTTGGGCTTCTTACTGTTCGGTGGTGCTGTTCTTCTCAAGGTTGTTTTCACTCTCACTATTTTCCGGATTTCTTCATGACACTCTTCCCCTGATCTCCCTTGTATGTATCCAGTAAATTCAATGGCTCATTTAAGCCTTTCCTCTGGTCTGCCATGGCAGTTGCAATTCCTCTGCTGTGTATCCGCCGGCTACTTTAAACACCTGCTCTACCTCTTGTCAAGGCCTCCGTGGAGTGCCTTCGCTTCTGCTAAATGATTTTGGAATGCACTGTCAAGGTGTTAGAAATCGAACAACAGACGGTACGCACAGCGGAAGACTGATAGAATAGCCCAAGAGCTCACACAGTGTGGTGTAGGGTGTGGAATCACAAACTTCTTAACTTAATGTGCATTAGATAGACGTGTAGACTCATCAATAGACAATGAACCAGCCAGATATGCAAGACACCAAAATAATATATTTCAGTCCAAAGCTATGGACACAATACAAAAGAGATAGATCCAGAGTCCCACCAATGGTGTGGTCCTCTGATCTTACCAAGGTACTTCTATCTATCTACCGGCTATCTCTAGACTCGAGCCCGCATGTTCCACCTCCAGCTTCTGTAGACTTTCTGTCCAGATCCAAACACCTTGGTGCCCTAGAAGACAGCCAAGGTCCAGCCCTAGATGAACTGTCTGCAGCAACTCCTAGTCTCCTCTGCCTCCTGGATGTAGGCCTGATGGTGTGAGTATAGCTGCTCCTGCTGCTCCTCTCATGGCTGACCTGTTGAATGAATTATGCCCCTCCAAGGGGCCCATTTTATAAGGCAGATGGCTCCTCAAAGTCCACCGACTAGCAGGGTGCTGGCTGACTTAACTGCCCCTCCAACCAACCCCACCAGCCCTTGTTTATAGCGCTGTAGGCACACCTCTTAGGGCTGTGTGCTGGCCGACCAGCCAGCTTAGCCCTATGTAAGGGCATGCCACTGCCCACTAGCAGCCCTTCTTTGCTGCTCCACCTGGCCTCCATGCAAGTGCCTCCAAAACCTGCTGGTTCCGCCTTCTGCTAGGCCATGTCCACGCATCCAAGGATCTGCACCAGTCCCGTACAGCCACGTGTACTCACCCGTACTAGAGACGCTGCTGTTCCGTACTGTTCCTTCAAGGATCCTATACCTAAATGCTTTGATCTTTGTACTGCCAAATAGTAAGAATTACATGACAGCCTGTTTGCTGTCCATGTGGCAGCCCCTTTTCTTCTCTCTTGGCTGTGAGGTGCTGCCCATGTGGCAGCCCCCTCCCTCTCTCTTCTCTGGGCATCTTCTGCCCTAGGTCTCCCTCCCCCATGCTCTCCTCATATGGGGGCTTACAGATGGGGAGGTGACCTTTCCAACACAAGGCCTAGGAGCATTGGGAATGTGCACAAATAGCGCAAACAGAATTGATCGGAGCTTGTTGTAGACCAAGCTTCTGTGTTTATCCTTATTGGTCACCTGTCCCATAATTCTGTCAAAAAACAGCTGCGTTCAATTCACTAGATTCCCAGTTTCTGCATAATGCATTAAGGCATAATTATCCTGAGAAATGTAGTCGTACTTTGACAAAAGCAGAACTCTTATTAGGAACCAATAGCATTGTTCCTTCCTCTGATCCGCTAGAGCTTTCTTCACCAAAAAAAAATCTCTTTGAATGAGCACAAATCTCATCTAGGTATCTACATGGAACTTTGACTGGAGCATCCGAATCCAAACACAACTAAAATTTCCTGGAAACCAGTTCCACAGTGACCGGCATCTGAGGCGTCAACTGACCTCCTGTCTCCTTCAAAATATGAAACTGGGCTTCCGCCTCCATATTCATAGCCCAAGTCCACCAGGGTAGCTTGTAAAAAATACATGCAGCCGCATGGTCGTAGCCAAAAGCGCATTCTTTGTAACTGTGTCATCTAAATTATGCTTGAAATCTCGAAAACAAGTAGTTGGCTCCACTGTGAGCTTCTTGCTCACGTTCTGCCGAGATTCCACTATTCATTTTCTGATGTCGGACTGCGCATTGACCACTGCATCGCTTCATTTCTTCATCTCAGAATTGAATCCTTTCACTACCACTTGTAAAATAGAAGAACTACTTCAAGCCTGTCTACCCTCCACCAATTCTGTAGCCACTGGTCGGAGTGCTTGTCGCACTTTGATTTCTTGATCAAAGCCATTGACGAAAGCTCGCAGAGATTTTACAAAGACAAGGACGCTGATCTTCCCTTTGAAACGATTAGTAATAGTGAATTGGAAGTACCAGTTTAGGAATCATGAGTTCCACGAGTGTGGACAATCTCAGCCGCACTTTGATCACTCATGACCTTTTTTATAATCCCAAGGTATCGGACTTCCACGTTCGACTCATCGGATTAGTTATGATAAATTTGAGTCACCGGCTTGGGCAAAGTATTTCCATGCAAATCAAGTAGTCGGAATGTTCCTTGGCCCAAAACCTCAATAATTTTAAATGGACCATCATATCTTAGCTTCAACTTTCCCGAAAATTTCTTCAACTTGGAATTGAACATCAACACCCAATCTCCTTCCTTGAACATCTTGAACTTAATATTTCTGTTTACCCATGCCTATCTACGTTCCTGAATGATCTGTGTTGTATATCGGCTCTGTAACCTATCCTCTTCCAACTATGCCAGATGATTTAGTCGGAATTCAACTGACTCTTCCGGACTTAGTTTCTCCATAGTAATCAAAGGCTTCCGGCAATGAATTCCATAGGTGCCACTGCGAGTCGTGTCATTCCGATGCTGAGTTTACATGCAGTCTGGAATGCCCATAAGCGAAATCTAATTTGGTGTCCCAATCTATCTTATTTTCCGACACCACAATTTCAAAACTCCTTTTACTGATCTATTTGTACTTTCTCCCAAAAGCTGTGTCCTCTCCCGCTTGCTCGAACTCTCTGTCTAGGTTTCCTTTGTCTTCCCCGAATCTTCTTTTCTAGGTTTTCTACATCGTTGGATTGTTTGTTCTTAAGATCTTTCGTCCAAATTCCTTTGCTCCTTGTTTTAGGATTCTTGGTCCGGATTTTCCTCTTTTTATGCAACGTTCACAACTGGATTCTCTGCTTCCTCCAAATCCTCCGTAACAAGCGTTTTCTAGATCTTTGAGTGCTAGGAGATCATGTGGTGTGTCTTCGTATTCTTCCTTGGTTATTCGAGAAAGGTTAAATGGTAATTGACGATTGAACCTTCTTGAATCCAATTCATCCGTCCCAAGAATAGCGGCAATCTCCAGATGTCCTCTTACTTGATCTTTTGGACTTTCTGACTCTAATTCTTCTTGGGATGCCATTTGAACCACACCTTCCACATCTTAGGGTTCAATCCCAACACTTATTGCTCCTTCTCCATTGTTTTTCTATTGCAGTCACTCTCTTTGGAGTCAAACTTGCAAAAGCATTCTTTGAGATATAGAGTCTTCTCCATCACGATTCTTAAGACATTCATTCTCCTGCATTTGCATTTCCATGCCACGTTTATTTTTACTTATCAGGTTTCAGAGAAAACTCCAAAACCATATTTGTTCAGCCAATATTTGAAAACGTCAGAACTAGCCTCTTTCCGGATCTCCGGATTTGGCGATCTAAATCTATAAACTAGAATCAAGACCAATTTCTTTTGGTTACTTGGACTTCGTGACAATCATCCTCGTCGCGTAATATTCTTCATGTTGCGATTCCTCTAGCGCAACCTCTCGCTCTATTTCGGCTTCACAGTCATGCCAAGTATATATGGCCCATTAACAATTCTAGCCGACTGTATAGTCCTAGTCTAGACTATTTGAATTCTTAGGGTGGAAATGAATAATTCAGACATAGAGTTCATTGCCTAGGCTAGACAATCCCATTCATTAGCTTAGAATCGCAACTCCGAGGGGCTGCACAAGGACACCCAAGGTTAATTCCTTATTGAATTTCAGCTTGAGCCAAGAACTCTGCTGTACAAATCCAATTTGGAATTATAACAGTGTTAGATCAAAACCTGAGTACAATTAAGGCAGGCTGTTTAACTTTGTACATGGGATAATACTCCAAAACTGCCATGTGGCATCTCCTAAACAGCCTAGAGTACATAGTACTTACTACGAAGCCATTTAAACAGCTAACTAAACTAACCCCTTTCTTACAAAACCTCTACCTCCGCAGCAGTTCTACCTGCCTCTCTTCTCCTGGATCTTGCTGCCATCTCCTATAGCTAATATCCATCTCTTCAGGCATGGTTTGCTGCCCATGTGGCATCCTTCTCTCTGCCCACATGTCAGCCTCAATTTCAGCACCATGCTGTCCTACAAACAGCCATGTCAACACATGTTTATGATGTCCACGTGTCAGCCCACATAAGAACATATGGCAGCCCCAATGATGTCCGAGATCTACCCATGTGGCATCTTCCTCTCTCTCCCCGTCAAAAGAGTCTTCGGCCTCAAAAGCATCCTCATCTTTCTTCTTGGGCTTGACTTTCTCTTCCTTGTCATTACCTTTAGCTTTTGTGGTGACATTTAATGCCTCCTCATTGCCTACATCCTCATACATCAACAAGGGACCAAGCTCCTTGAAAGACAATGTCGTCAATCTCTCTCCAACTGTAAAGGCATTGCAGCTCCTAGGCAACTTGCTAAGCATGAGACTGGCTAACTGATTCCTCCTAGATCAACAAGGGACCAAGCTCCTCAAAAGTCAATTGCTTCAACCTCTCTCCAGCTGTCATAGGTTGTCACTACCCATTGAAGCGCTAAGCAGCTTACTGAGCATGAGTGGCCAACTGATTGTTATCTACCTTCTGACATACAGCGGCCAGTTGCTCTTTTACAAGTCTGACTTTGACCGAATGCTCACCTCCACATCACCTTCCTCCATCTTCAGCGTGAACAACTTACTTTGAAGTATCACAATGGGACCTGTATCAGCCGTCTCGTACAAGTCTCGCAGAATCGTCCAAGCCTCAAACACAGGCACCACCAACTGAAGGTGCAGAAGAACTAATCTTCAGTAGTACCAATGAGCATGGAGAGTGCAGCAACATCCCCAAGCACCCACTCTCTGATATCGACTAGATCTGCTGCTTTGAGTACTGATCCTAGTGCACCCTCTTGGCTTCACCTCGACTCCTTCGGTTACCTCCCATGACATACGTGCAACCCATTGACTCTAGATCTTGATCTTCTAGATCGGATAGTTGTCAGCATCCAACATTACCATTGGGCCAAATTTTGGAATCAGCATGCAAGAAATCATGTCCCACTTGTGAGATTTATTGTAAAGAGGATTCCTACTTACAAACACATTGACCTTCCTGTCACACCTTCACTGAGCAGAAGTTCCCTTCCTCTTTCAGTTTTCCAAGTCGATCTCTGGCTGGATGCTTGAACCCTGGCTCTCAAATCTTTCTTCCATGTACACCACTGTATCGTTGATGCCATAGCTATTCAAATAGGCAACCGGGCTCTGATATCATGAGAAACCTAGTCTAGTATCCTTCATCATAGATGCCTAGATAGGAACTCCACACAATGAAATATATTGTGTATTGTGTATGGAACAAAAGAATCTCAAGAACCTAAGGTAACACTGGGATCCAACTTCAAACAATATGTGTGCAAAGAAACAACGCACAAGCACTTAGATCTGAAGCGACAGACAGCAGTAGAACAACCAAATATCTTGAGATGTACTGTCCAAAACTGAGTGGAGAGCTCAAGTTTTGCTCCCAACACTGCCCTGGCACTCTCACATCGTGTGCTCCTCAATGAGCTTCAATGACCTTCTGCAACTGCCTACAAGGCCCCAAAATCGGCCCTATCAATAGGCATGGGGATCCATTCTGACCTCTCAATCTATTGACCAACCAGCCCTGTATCAGGGCCGCTTGACCCTAGTCTGTAGCTGACTGGACAGGGCCGACTAGCTCTAATTAGGACCCACCACGTCCATCCTACCGACATGTTTTGCTCTGCCAAAGTCACCACCCCAAACAGTTCCACCATCTAAGCTGGCCCTAAAGCAGTTCTACAGCCTCTCTTCTCCTAAATCTCGCTGCCATCTCCTACAGTTGATCTCCATCTCTTCAAGCATGCTTATATCTAGATCAATCCCAAAAAACACAACGCAGTGTGCAGTGTCAATCTCATGATATTCACTCATAAGATTGAAAACCATAAACTCCACGCATAGCAGGGACTAGCTACTAATGACATCCACACTGACGTCATCAGCCCCCAACAATGGGTGTAGTCCATAGTATAAACATAAGCTCTCGCACATACAAATCCCCACACCCACACATACTTGAGCACCCATTTATACAAAGGTCTTCATATTGAGTCTCTGTCGGCACTCCAGAGGTGAAGGGCAGACTCAGTCGTGACAAAGGCTAACACCGAAGGAGAAGGCTAATCAAGAAGTAGTCCACATTCTCTTCATTCAAGCTATGACTGCTTGTGAAGACTATACGATTTCATTTTAATCTCTCCCAAAACGAGCATGTAAGCATCTTAGTCTCTTCAAGCATCTTTGCTGATGTAATTTCCCTCTGCCCACATGTCAGCCTCAGTTCCAGCACCATGCTGTCCTACAAACAGCCATATCAACACATGTTTATGATGTCCCATGTCAGCCTATATATTGACCATATCAGTCTCAAGAGTCAGTGGAAGTTCCTTTCCACCCAGATCTGCCATGTGGCATCGTCTTGGCAATGCCCACATGACAGCTACTACCTAGGCAGGCAATACACAGGATCCCATTGCTTGAATTCAGGAGACCGCAAGACTCCCAATCTTATTCTTGCACATCCTCTCTCTCTCTCCCGTCTTGAGATTGGCCATGTAGCCCTACTTGTGAGGTTCTTAAGGTGGTAGTACGCTCATGCGCAGATGGAGGAGATATTTAGAAGAGCAAAGCTCCTCTGTCTTTTCAAACAGGGGCTGGAATCTCGGAACTTGATTCCCCAACCCATGGAACATATAACAGGCCCTATTGATTCTGACAGCTCAAAAATGAACGTCACGTACTACTGCCTAGAGAATTGGTTGTCACTCCCCCTGAGGTCAATCAAGGTGAGACACCAGCAAAAACTGACTCCTGCGCGATAGGCTGGCGAGTCAGCCCCAGATCGATTAACAACGCAAACTCCCCTTCGTTTACTATAAGCATTGCACGAGAAGGACAAACGAAAATTTCCCCACCGTGCGGTAAACGAACGTACCAATAAGAAGTAGAACACAACGAGCTGAAAGGCAGAGGCGCCAAAAGCGCGCCACGTGAGAGTTCCCAGTACGAAAGCGGCGGCGATGCCGGGAAGGGAGAGGCCAGTCTGCAGGAGCGGGAAACCAAGAGCAAAAATGGCGGCGTTGGAAAGCAAAGAGGAATTCCATGAAGGAGGAAACTGGAGCAAAGCTTGCTGGATGCCATGCAGCAAGATGAGAGCGTGGTGCGGAGCTGCAGCCGTGATGAGGATGGGGCGTTTTGGAGGTGATGGGAGACGGATGCGAGTGGGGAGTGCGAGAGAGTGAAGAAGAAATGGCGAGAGATGATGAATGTTGTGGTTTTTCACTTTGAGCTTGCAATTGCCAAGAATTGAGCTCTCAGCCATTGTTTTTTTTTCCACAGTCACAGCTTTGGTAGCGTATACACTCTTTTCTCTCTAACTTGCTTCTTAAGGATTCCCACACCATTGGTTGGTTTCTTTCTCTCTCTCGGTAGCTTCTTCTTTAAATCTCGTTTATGGTGTCGGTAGCTCTTCTTTACACTAGCACCCACCCGTTTATGGAGTTTTAGCGTTGAGTGAGGGCCCGTGGATCTGAGGCACATCCTGGTTCGGTCAGCATCCCGCGCATCTTAGCATGGTGAGCTAAGGGCCTGCGCATCTCTCATCCTAGTATCTTAAGGAGCAAGGAGTCCACACTTCAGATGAGCTCTCAAATGGGTGTTAGTGCCTCACACATTAGAAAAACCGACACTCAAAACTATTCTCTCTTTTCTTGAGGATTAGCACTCCCTCTCAACGTGTTCACCTCAAGGGTATCGACTTTAGAGAAAAATCCATTACTTCATAAGTTTTATTAAAGGAGAATTTCTAATTGAAGGGTTTTTTTAAAACCTCTTGAATGCATGTGATACATACAATTTCTTAGTCCCTCCTTAGAAGTAGTACTATACTAGAAAATTGACACTCCTTTTGTCAAATTCCACTTGTAATTTTTTTAAAAATTAAGTTGTGTGTACCATTCATGGAGATCATCTTGTAAAAATTGCCTTTTAATAGCCCAACGCGCTTTTAAAAATTGTTTGCTTTCTCTCTTCCTCCACCCCAAGGTTAGTTGAAGGTCACTTGAAGTAGTGTACATAATGGTTACATCCTTAGGGGGGGTGAAAAAGACTACCTCAAATTAAACCATACAATATGCATCACTCCTCAATATCTACATTGAATAATTATATGTTTTTGGATATGCATGTATGCATGTGCGTGTGTATGTATGCATTTCTGTAAATGTATCTAGTGCATACGCACAGGTGCTTGTGCACGAGCGCACGCGCGTGCACACACGCACACATATACATGCATAATTATGTATCCATGTATATCCATGTCGGATACGGATGTGGGTATGGGTGATGAAATTATATATACATATTTCACAATCTGTGTGCGCGCACACCCCATGGCGTCTTGGGGGGGTGTGCACACGCGTGCGTCTCTCTCTCTTTGTGTGCATGCATGCTCGCACATAAGAGAGCGTGCATGTGTGTGTGCACGCACGCACATGGGCTAAAGAAGTATCCAATGGATGTGAATTAATTGTATGGCACTAGCCTGACCAAAGGCTAGTTGGGAAATCAAAATATATGTTTAGATTAGAAATTCCTATCAATAATTGATCTAAACAATTAATTCCATCAATTGTATAAAAAGTAAAAAAAGAGAAACATATACGAAAAAAAAGGGTTAAGACGTCTAAGTTGAAAAATGCAATAGCTAGAGCTTGCAAAAAATTCGACCAAAATTAAGAATTTTTAATATTGAGTTTGACAAAAACAATATTGAAAAAAATGTCAAATCCTCAGGCAGTCCAGGTTCCGAGCTCAGGGTCCACTTACCTCTGCCACCATCCAAACAAAATAAGTGTTAGAACATCATAGTTACATTTGAGTAGACAGGTAATGCATGTTTTCCCCGACTTGTTATCACTTTACTTAGGAATATAGACAACCATATGGATTCTAAATAATTAAAAAAAGTTTAAGTCACATGTGGATTAAGGAGCAAATGAGTTCATGGGTTGAGAAGGGATTAGAAGAGGTATGGAAGGATTAGTGGGCTTGGTGTGTGGGGTGGTTAAAGAGAGAGTGTAAAGGGGAGATTTCACGAGGGGTACATAAAAGAATAATTCATTATGTGTGTGTGTGTGTGTGTGTGTGTGTGTAAAGAAATAAGTATATGTGTGCATGAGATACATTTACTAATCAAAACTATTGTGTGTGCAAGTGTGCGCACATGCAACCACACGAGCGAGCGTGCATGTGTGTATGTGTGCGTGCACAGGAGAGAGAGAGAGAGAGAGAGAGAGAGTGCATACACACACACATATGTATATATGTGCATGCTCTCTCTCCCGTGCACGTGCACACATACATACATACGTACACACTTTTTTTTTTAGTAATATCCAGTGCTGTATTTATATGCTCATAAATTTACAAGATGGGAAGTCTCCAAAATGGAGAGTATCCTAAAGATCAGAAACATAAAAAGAAAAGCTCTATGCAAGAAGCATCTATATCACCCTCATGGCAGGCATCATATAAGGATTGCTGTAATGAGGCTCCGAAAGATTCATATGACTTGTGAATCTGCCGACCCAGGTATGCCAAATTATGCTCACTCCAGATTGTCCAAAGAGCCCAATATCTCACCCAAGAGAGAAATAGTGAGTATTGAGACAAAGACCTCATAAATCTGCCAAATAGCCAAAAATGTTTCCCAAATCTGTGACTCGGGAAACGGAGCCGAAGATGATCTAAAATTCTCCCTAGGAGGTTCTTAGAACAAGGGCAGTGCCAAAGCAAATGAGGGACAGTCTCTGAAGGAGTCTGACATCTTAAACATGTGGATAGTGCAATGCGACGTTTGGCAAGTGTGACTCCCACTGACAATGTGCTTGTCATGCATCTCCAAAGAAAAAGTCTTTGTTTCAAAGGCATTTTACACTTCCATAATATCCAGAGATTCTTCCGCCACCATGAGAGGGGCTTCCTAATATGCCACTGAGTATTAGCATATTGCTGAATCCATGGAGTAGGCTGAAGAAGCCTGTAGGCTTTGATGGAGGTCAAGGCAGGCAGAGGAACAGGATGAGAACATGTAGCAAAGGGTTGCAATTGCCAATCCATAAGCATGTCTAAGTCAGCCATAGGGGGAACAAATAGAAAAGGATGTAACAAATCAGCAATTTTCTTCCATATCGACCTATGGTGCATTCCCAATGCATAGGAAGTAGTGACCTGAGGAAAAGATAAGACATAGCCCTGATTATCTACCACATTATGTATATATCTAATTCCCAATTTCATGAGATTGTATGCCCAAACAGGTTCCTGTAAAGCGAGTGGAATGTCAAAGATGGCACTCCAATGAATACTTTCTTTCCTCATTGAGTTTGTCCCTGAGCAATTGTTAGGAGCCCATTTGACCTTAGAAAGTACTTGTTTCTAGTCAAGTATCAGAGCAGTAGAGAAAGGACAGCCAGGTATCTTCCCTACAAGTCTCCCAATGACAACCTCCCAATGATCTGTAGTCAATGACCATAAGCAGAAGTCCTCATGTTGACACACATGGATGCTATCATACAAGTCCATGGCTGTTGTTGGCGGAAAAAAGTATGGAGCATAGTCGCCTTCCTTGCAAGTACATGATATCTTATATTGAGGATATTAAGTCCACCATGCATCCTAGGAGAGCACACCATTTCCATCTTCATCACTTTCAATGCTTTCACAATAGTTTTTGTCCTCCATAACAGCTCCATAGCTTGAGATATAATGGCTGAAATATCTCTGGAAGACCAATGTCGCAAAGGCAAAAAGAACTGGACATAGGACATTACAATGGACTGTACTATTCTGAGCCTGACATGAAGTGGCCACGTAGAAATTTTCCAGTATTCCAGTTGATGTTGAAGTCTTTGGAAGATCCATTTTAACTGCTGCTTCCTGGTGATATGCCATCCTATAGGATATCCCAAATGTCTGACTACATCTTTGGACTTCACCACCTGACCTGGCCAAAGAATAGAATGCCAGTCACATTGTTTCAGGGGAAGTAATTTAGATTTGTCAAAATTGACATGCAATCCCGCTGCCAATCCATACAATGATAGAGTGGTCATAAGCATGTGAACTTCTCGGGGAGAATTCTGTGGCATGAAGAAGGAATCATCAGCATATGCTTGTGCCAAAAAAGATGCAGCCCCAGGGATTTTAAGACTAGTCATCTGTCCTATGTTTGTAAGATGATCAAGATACATTAAGAGGGGATGGGTCGCAATGGAATAGAAGAGAGCACTAAGAGGGCGTTTCTGTCTAACTGATCTAACCAATGTCCATGACCGAGATAGATGACCCCCAAGAATGCACTGAGAAGTAGAGCCAGAATAAAGCCAGTAAATTGCATTTGCTATCTTTGGACCAAAGCCCAACTTTGTCATGATTTGAAAGAAAATCCCATTGAACAGTGTCAAATGCCCTAGCAATATCTACCTGCAATATGAGCACATCTTGATGTGAGTACTTAGCATATTCAATTGCAGTCAATGCATTGGAGATATTGTCATGGATTTGTCTTCGCGGCACAAACCCATACTGATGAGGATGAAGGCCCGCATTCAATATTCCGTGAAGCCTATACACAATCATTTTGGCTATGAGTTTGTAAACTATAGGCATCAAAGTAATAGGCCTCCAATCTAACATATGGTCACACAGATGTTTTTTGGGCACAAGTTTGACAATGCCATGCTTCCAAGAGTGCGGTAACTGATTTTCTTGCCAGGCAACATTGATCATTTGCAAGAGGACATCTTTTAAATCATCCCAAAAAGCAATATACAATTCCACCGTAAGGCCATCTCAGCTAGGGGACTTGTATTTGCTAAGGTGGAACAATGCATTATCAAGTTCTATATCAGAAACATATTGGAGGAATTCAGTCCTCGCATCAGTCATTTGACTTGATGGGGAACCAGGAGCAGAGAACAATTTTTGGAAATAATTTTGGCATTCATCTTGGAGATCAGAGAAAGAGGGCATCTAGCTTCCTTACCCTTAGACATGAGTATTTCTTTCGAGTAGCATGCAGGCCCTGGAAAAAGGCTTTTGATGAGCAGCCCTTATCCATGAGGGGCTTCATTCTTGCTCTAATCTACCATTAGTGCAATTTCCTCTAATCAATAGCAGTCAGTTTAATCTGAGCATGTGAAAGGGAATCATTTTTTGATTCAAAGAGAGGCCTTAAATCTGATAATTTACTCAATTGTTGTGCTGTCCTTTTTGCCCATTTAAACTCATTCCTCCATTTAGTCATATGCCCCTAATGACAATCTGTATATGAGAGACAAAGCTATCCTAAGCATAATCCATGTCCTCCTAGGCATGCAAAGGCAAGGGATGAATTGCAAGTTTGATCATTTGCTAGAAATAGTGATGTCGGAAATAAGCCTGATTAACATGCAATAATCTACTAGAAAGGGGTGGCAAATCATCCAGTGGCATACCAATGTGCAGATTCATCCATAATGGGGCATGATCTGACAAGACCAATGAGAAATCTACGAGGAGATGAGGGCTAAAATCTGCATATTGTTGTGGGTAAAACAAATACCATCTGTCAAGCCTTGCCCAGTATGTAGTAAGTGCATTATGATGAAAAGTATATCCAGGCACTAACCCTTGGAGAAGTAGCCATAAATCTTCAGCCTGCACAGAAAGAAGCATGCTATCCCATTTCTGCCTTTCCAATGATAGCATATGAGATCTTGAAGTGGTGTTATCTCTTGGCAGAGGGGAATTATTAAAATCTCCATTGATGAATGCATTAGATCTCCATGGATATTTGCTTAAAGAAGCCCTCATGGCAGAGGTCTGGGAGGCATAGACTAATGCAAACTCAAGAATATCACCATTGACATTACATTGTATGACCATCCATCTGCCACTGTTGTCATTGAAGGCTAACTGAGGCTTCAGCTCATGTCTAACCATTAGGCATACACTTGAGTAGGTAGCGGTACCAACATAGTATATGTCATAACCGCCAAAATAATCATGATGACCAACCTTAGAGTGTTGATTATGCTCTTGCAAACAAACAATATTTGGCTGCATTTTATGTACATAATTCCATAACAGCCTTTACTTTGAGACATTGCAGAGGCTCTGTACATTGTATGTAAAGCACTTAAGTGTTTGATGCATGGAAGAGGTATATACAGTAAAGTATAAGTATAGAACAAGATGTCAGACAGGCAAAGCCTCTACCTGCATGGGCTGCATTCCCTCATGATCCATGAAAGAAGTAGCATTCTCCCCTTCTTCAGAATCACATATGGGGATGCCCTTCTTTAAAAACCCCACCCAATTTTGAAGGATAGGAGTTGAAGTAGAAGCATGTCTTGGTGAGGGAGAAGAAGCATCCCATTGACGAGATTGAAAGGGGCGTTGCTTCAATACAACCACCTTCTTAGGTTGTTGAAAACCATCCTGATCAGTTCCTGAAGATTCCTTCATCTTCTCTTTTTCTTTATCTTTTCCTTTTCCAGCAAGTGATTACACTTGATTAATTGGTTTGGCATTCTTTGCTCCATTTCTATTTGCTGTCTTAGCTTGCAAATTCTCATTCTTTTCCCATGTCTGAGGCGGCAAGGCATTGGGAGGGGGTTGATGCAGAACCATTGGGCATTCAGAGGCTAGATGCCCAAACTTGTGGCAGGCAAAACAAGCTCCTGCAAACACACCCCATTTCAATTCAAAATACTTTTTTCCCAATTGCACTCCCTCAACTTCCACTGCAATAGAAGGAGGGGTAGGTGTATCAGTGTCCTAGAGAATGCAGAACCTGTTACGGTTTCCCATAGGGTGTGGAGGACAAATGACCTGTCCCAAAGAAGCAGCCAGGCCAGGCAATTCTTCATGCATAGAATTCGGGAAGTTAACAACCTCAACCCATACAGGACAATGATGTCGTATAAGACTTTGATAATCCTTGTTTGGGGACCAAGGCATAGCATGTACCATCTGCTTCCCATAAAAGAGGGGAGAAAGCTCAAGTAGCCTCTGCTTGCACAAAGCATCTGATGAATGCACCTCATAAAAGCCTCTAGATGCAAAATAGACTCCCTCTACAAAGCATCCTCCAAGGATGGACTTAATCCATTGTGCAACATCACTGGCTGCTGGGATTCTTCCTGGAAAGAAAATTATTACCGCAGTTTGAGATTGCTTCCTGAGAGGATTCAGGAGGGATGGCAATTTCAATTTGTATGTGAACTCTGGAATTGGTTTGCGCCATTCCTGTCGTGACTGCTGAAAGTCATCTTTAAGTGTATCAAACACGTATTGAGCTTCCATAGTAAGTTCATCATCTTGTAATGCAGGCTGTGGACGGCGCTTGGCATCTGCGGGTCTTTCTTTTTGAGCATATGTACAAACATCCGAACCTGAAGCCATGATTGAAATACGGCAAGGCAAGGACTGTACGGAGAAGTATAGAGTGAAAGAAAACAAGACAAAGAACTGTGTAGAAAAGCACAGGAGCAAGACCCATAATTGTACAAAAAAGATATTGGATTGTAGGACAAGGCTGGATTGTACAGAAATACAAACGGAACTGTATGGAAAAGGTTGGATTGTGCGAAGATGTAGACGGGGCACGAATAGGACTGCACTATACAAAAATATTGACGAGGCTGTTCGGACATACGGAACGCAGATGTCAAAAAAGAGTACGGCGATGCAGACAGGTACGGATCTGCATGCAGAGCTGCGCAGAGGTAAGTCGAGCCTACCCTAGCTGTTTGTACGATCGTACAAAAATCATACGGTGACCAAACATGTGTATGGACAGAAAGGGAGCCTGTAAGGAATCCTTGGCGAGGCTGGAGAGCAGAGGCCGCACTCTCTCACACACACACACACACTCACACACACACACCAATGCACACTACACACACACACTGCCATCCACACACACACACAGTGACACACACACACACACACACACACACACTACATACATACATACACACACATACATACACACATACACACACACATACATACATACATACATACATACATACATACATACATACATATATATATATATATATATATATGTATGTATAGAGAGAGAGAGAGAGAGAGAGAGATGTTGTATATGTATACACACACACACACACATATATACACAGCTGAATGTACATTAGATTTTATTTTGTTGCTGAGGGAAGAATTTGTATGTGCGTCAGTATAGCCGTCTAAAAAGCATCATCAATATCACCATCAATATTTTTGTAGAGGGACAACAACAATAGTTTTGGTATGGCCTTTGAGCTCCAACCACTATACCGATGCTGTGTTTTTTTTTTTTGTGGGACTAAATGGGGCTTGTTTCAACCCCGTTCTACCTCACTATTTATCTTTTATTACAAGGTAAGAAAAAAATGAATACATACCATCCAAGCTACAAAATTGCAAAATTGTCTGAAACTCTCTCAAAAGAACCTTCCGTAAAAAAAAGGGGTTTGTATGAGTTCCAGTGATGCCATTCTCGTTTAATGCACTGGCCACGTTTTAGGTACTCATAAACAAAATATTGCAACCACTCAACTGCCTAAGCCTCTTGACAACAGAGAACTCAAGAATTATGCTTCATGTGTGCCCCTTCTTCCTCCCAAACACATCGAAATGAAAGTTCCTTCTGTTTCTTTAGTCCATCTAGATACCAAGAACAAGTCCATCTAGTTGTCCCCCTCATGAATTAGGAACACTCTAAATTTTGCAAAGCACTGAGGGTTGTGGCCATTCCCTCACGCATTTCACCTTTGTGGGGTCCACTTGAATCCCATCTCTTCCCATAATCTACTAGAGGTATTCAACCTCTTTTGCCATAAATGGCTCTTGCTCATCCAAATCATCATGATCTCCTCCGTTGCATCCTCCCTCATCTCCTCCCCTACCTTCGGTCTCATCTCCTCCCTCCTCTATGCCCTCGCTTGCTTCAACCATGCTACCCTAAGAATGTTGCATGAAACAATTTAGAAAACATAACTTCTAAGAATGGAAGGGTCAAACATGATTGAGAACAAGGAGGATTGGAGACTTTCATGACAATTCACCATTGCACTCCAATTGATGGGTACTCCCTCTTGCAACTTCTTAAAGAGAGCCTTTAGTCCATGCTCATATGCATAATTATACACCTCCTCGTAAGCACTCGGCCAATCCTAGCAAACTTGTGAGCCCAAATTAAAAACAGTAGATGATTTACTATGGGCAAAACAATGTATTCAAAAGAAACTAAAAGTTACAAAATAAGTACATTATAGTACACATATACTTACCACCACCCACGCCTTGGTACCTTTCCTCCCACCACTACTACGGTGGCACCTCTGGTCCACATAAGTATACTTGTCGCATATTCTTGGTTCTCCCACATCTCTAGATTGTCTTGAAGCTCTTGTCCAATCTAGCCTATTTGCATGGAGCAACCCTCCCTCACCAAGTCCCTGTTGGCTCTTTGCCATGGCTTTTGCTGAAAGAGCAGGGTATTCTCAATAATATGCAGGGTTCTGAGGCTTTCTGTAACCTATAGATATATCGGTGTTGTCATTTGTAGTATAAGAGTAGCTTAGGACCTCGGGCCGTATTCCATTGAGACAATTTTTTTCATCTTCAGACAAGTCTAGGCAAATTATGCAGAGAGTTTTGGCCCCTATGGAATGTTCCCATTTGATTGTTGGATTAG
This sequence comes from Dipteris shenzhenensis, assembly GCF_047967505.1. Taxonomy (NCBI): domain Eukaryota; kingdom Viridiplantae; phylum Streptophyta; class Polypodiopsida; order Gleicheniales; family Dipteridaceae; genus Dipteris; species Dipteris shenzhenensis. Next base: position 50,890,783 of record NC_141610.1, on the reverse strand, counting down.
CGAATATGATCCTGAGTTGGAGTTGCTTCCATTGGATAAGCACACGTGCTTTGAGGTGATCTTCTGATTGTAGAGTGGCCACAAGCTCTTAGTACACCACTGCTATGCATTGTAGTGGGACTACATTGGTGTTGTCTACCATTACCTCATTGTTGTGCACTAGCAATTGGAGTTCAAGATTTGAGATGACGATCTTTTAGGATTGGATCTCATCCATTTTTTCCTTATACTTATGGTAGATGGATGTATATGCCTCCTTAAGCTTTTCATTTACAAGGTGACTTGCGCTTGTTAAGGAATGACTTCATTGGTATTGGATCATTAGTCCAAGACTTGTGCTTGAGAAGTGCTGGCCTTTTTAGTGGTAGCAAGTTCGTCCTTTAAGATTCGGTAGTCCCTTGTAAGCTCTTCAATGCTGAATGTGCATGTTGCCAAAGACTGTTGCACGTCTTTAAGCTTTTCTTGGCAATCTTGTAGCTCTTCTTCTTTTTGGATTAGAGTGAGTCGAGCTTGTGCCAATTTCTCTATTTGTTGATGAGCATGTGCTGAGATCAAGTGGTCATAAGAGGTCTGTAGGATTGTCGTAGCTTGTACTCTTGCTATCAGTTGTATTTGGCTCTAGTGGAGGTTGGAGGTCACATCCCACATTACCTTCTCTTGAGCTTGGAGATCTTGGTTCATGCACACTTCTTCAACCTCTTTCTCATCTATTTGTGCCCGAAGTGCCGTGATCTCTATGGTGATTCTATGGAATTGGTCTTCGATTACTACTGTAGTCTATCTTTCCAATTCTCGTGCATGTTCCTCCTTGGCCAAGCTAGTGGACTGAAGAAGATGACTAAGTGTTGGAGCTAGTCTTGCTTTAGTTGCCTACTCAGCAAAACAAATGTGCGGAGTGGGAGGGATTGATTCTTGCCCCACTGAACCCCCAGGATTGTGGGTTGGAATTGTGTTGCTTCCTTGAGTTAAGGGTTAATGATGGTGTAAAGTAATATCCCATCCCTATGGAACTTGGTGCCCTTGGTGAGCAGAGGTTGTATTTAAGGAATTTAGTGTCAACATGCCTTGTAGGGTATTTTGCACCTTGAGTTGGGAATGAGAAGGCCCTTTGAATTACTATACTATCAAAGATAATGTTGAGTTGCCTCTGATGTACAGTGATGGTGCCATACTTGCCAACCTCTGCATCGTTGGAGTGGTAAGAATGGAGAAAGTTCCTAATGTATGTGGTCATTATAGAACTATCCTCCAAGGATTTTAGGCTCTCATACAAACAGCTCAGACCCCTTTGCTCTAAGAAATCTTGTGTTGTGTTGGAAAGATCATACGTCGATGTAGGTGGCCACACAAGCTCCAAGGACTAGGCCCTGTCAATGGTCGGCATTCGTTCTTCTTGTGTTTCCATGTCATGCATAGAATCCTCTTCATCACAGCTATTGCTCTAAACCACAAATGCATGTGGTCACCTTGATTGATATGAGGTAGACGATTGCAAACTCTAGAGGTGTTCTTGTGGTTGAGGCGGTGGGCTTTTTCTTTGCATCCTCTTTAGTGGTGGCATTGTTTTTGAACCTACATTCATGTTAATATGATGTACCATTGATCATTAGATTAGTTGGCATGCAAGTATGATATTTGTGTGTGTATTGTGACAGATCTTATTTTTACACATGCTTCGAGAGTGTGGAATGAAAGCGTGTGGCACAATTATTCATGCAATCGACTATGTCTAAGCAAAAGTGTGTGAGTGCATGTGACCTAGTAACTAGGTAGGGACTAACTATATGCTTTTTTTGTTGTTACTAGGATTTTATAGGGTAGCTAGGACTCAGGCATCACTTCTGAGCCTAGGCTGAAATTGGTTGATGCTACCTATATGTGTGAAGACATACATATGCAAGTGAGTGCTCATGATACAATCTAATACTAACTAAGGAAGATTTGGGTTTCCCAAATCTTCATTTTTTTCGCAGATGGCTTGCGTGTTGATGTAGTAGTACTTCATTCAGCTCCTGTTTATGGTTGTGTTGAATTGGACTCCATCCAATGTTTCTAGTAGAATAGCTTCGATGGGATTCATTTTTCTTCCTCAATAGGGTTCTTGACCTAGATAGTTGAGTTTTCCCTTGTGAACCGGCATTGTATAACAAGACCAAGTCACCTTCCTTGATGTCTTTGGCTTTAAGGTTTCTATCAAACCATGACATTCTTCTGCATTTTTATGTTGTCATGGCATGGTAGGCAACTAATCTGGTCTCTGTATGTTTCTCCAATTGATAGAGTCTTTCTTTCTTCAAAGATGCATGATCTCCCATGCGTTCATATACTATTATGTGTAGGATTGGTATTACAACTTCTAGTGGGACCACAACTTCAAGGCCGTATACCAATTGAAAAAGTGTATTCCCTGTACTGACCTTGAGTGTGGTTCAGTATGCCCATAAGGCTATATTTAGTTTCTTTGACCAATCAGAACGCTATGGTTCTACTACCTTTGTGAGGATAATGAATAATATTTTATTGATGGATTCGTCCTGTCCATCCCCTTGGGGGTAAAAGGGTGTGCTTTTTCTATGGATTACCATAAAGCCAAAAAAGGGTTCTTGGATAATTTCATTGACAAAATGCGTGCCTCTATCCGACACAATTTCAATGGGGCATATGGAGTTGTCAACGGTTGCCAATGGTTGGATCTAATTATTGACATTGCTTTGTGTATCGCCCACTTTGGTATGTTGTTGTAGGGGGGCTGATTTGCTTGAGATCGTTGTTGAGCAGTATTGCGATTTTGGATTGTCAGTCTATCTGTTTTCCAATAATGGAGGACCAATGCTTCATGTAACCAAGGACGTCCCAACAAGATTTGATAGGATTTATTGGAGAGATCTAAGATTGTGAACTGAAGAGAAAAGTAGACTCCTGCAACTTTTGTTGACATGCCATTCACTATTCCCAAGGGCTTGCACATGAATCGTCTGCAAGGGATACATTAAAATTAGCCTTTTGCATTAGTGGGAGATCCCATACATCATATAGCTCCTTAGATAGGACATTTACACCTGCTCCACCATCCACTATGGCTTGGACTTCAGATGCCTTATGGATCAAAGGCACAGTGATGTTGTGTATGTTATCTCTCTCACCCATCCGCAAAGGGATATCTTATATGTCTTCCATAGGTGGAGGGGGATTCGCTAGTTCAATTCATCCTTTAAAACTCTCCCAGAGATTGGGATAATCCGTAAGAGGAGTCCAATGTGAATTGACACACAGCAACTTAGAATGCTAGAGAGTGCGGCTCCTTTAAGTTGGCGTGGCGGTACATTATGTTGTGGATTTTGTTGTTGGAATGGAGGCTCAAGTATAGTGTCAAGTCAGGGATTGGATCTTGTGCTTGCTTCTCAGCCTCAAATTGAACTTGTTCCTTTTGCAGCCATTGTTGAAGTGCCTGAAATCGAGCCTTCTCCACTTTTGCATTAGGGTATGGAGCTTCTTTTATTTGAGGCTTGGGAGCTGATGATGTGGATGAGCTTGGTTGCTCATTGCTTAGCAAAGGTAGAGGCACTTGTGCTTTCTTTTGAAGAGGTTGTCTTGATTAAATTGGAATATTAGGGCCCTTGGTGGACTCTTTTGTTGGCGGCGGGTAATTACATTCATAGGTTGTGATAATATGCTAGGTGGCCCTAGACTTTGGTGGTCCATCCTAATAATTCCAATTTGGACATCAGGCTTAGCCTCATTTGGTTGTGGGACCCTTATTTTTCATGGGACATTCCATATAGGCATGGCCTATGCCACAATCTCTATAGAGTAGTTGGAAAGTAGTGGGGCACGATGAGGGCACTCTGTGATCTGGTGATTCTCTCCACAACCGTAGCACTGATTGGCACTTGATATGTGTTGGGCCGAACTTGATTCGCATAGATTGGTATTAAACCTTCTGCTCCTTCCACATAGTACACTAGGTACTCAGCTTCATACTCAAACCGCAAATCCACTTCAAAGGAGCTAGATTTGATGCTCTTGGATATGGTCGTGGATTTGGATTCCTAAGTAATTGCGAAACTTAGGTCCGGAAGGGAATAGGATTTAGCCTCGAATCTAGGGGTGCTTGTGCAAGTGTCGGTTGCCTATACTCTCAGATGTGTACCGGCGGTTGGTATTGTTGAGGTTGAGGCAAATTGTTGCACATGCTGAAGATGCAATTATTTTCGTCATAGCCACCGACTTCGTAGATATTGCACCACAACCTTCACAGTGGATTTGCTTGTGCAGTGATCCTAGCTCTAAGGATCAAGCATTCATTTGTTGTATGATTGGCCATGTAGTGTGGACACCATACATTTTCTCAACATGGATAAGTCTAAGCTGGTGGCTGAGACATGTGAAGCTTTTGTTCCATGGCTTGCATCATTTCTTTTCTTAGCTTCATGGTCATGGCCTCTAGGCGAGATCTTCATTAGATGTTTCGGCCGTGGACTTGGATTTTCCCCTTTTAGAGCACTTATCTCGTGCATTGGCTCTTCCATCATCACTGCTAGTGGTCATGCCATCCTCGATGTCAATGGCTTTCGCATCAGTAGTACTGAATGTTTTGTAACTGCTAATTTTTTTCATGTCTATGGATTTTCTTTCCTTAGGCCTACAATAATGAACCAGGCCATGAGGTACTTAGCATCGGGGCATGGGTCACATTTGGCAATCAAGCATTTCATCTTGCCCATGTACGTGCATACATCTTCTCGGCGACCTTGTTTGAGCTTGCTTGGTTGGAGAGCGGGATCATCTTGTAGTCTCTCCATTTAAAAGCCCCTCTTGAATTCAGATTGTAGCAAGTCCCATTTGGCTCTTTCTTCCACTAGGAGGTCTAGGTATCATTCTGAGGCTTCATCGGTTAAGGCCATGGGGAACCATGCGACCTTGGTTTCGTTGGATTGATCTCCTCTAGCTCGGCATGCATCATCAAAATGCTGGAGGAATCTTGTTGGATCGCCCCAACCATTGTATTTGGGAAGTTCAAGTTTGCCCAGGGAACGCCTACCTTGATTGGTTATTATTGAGGCCAAAATTATTGCAAGGGTTAAAGAAATTATTCCCCTTCGCTTCGAGTTTAAGGTCCTCATCATCGCAATGGTAGTCTACCATGTTGTGTCTTCAAGGGGGGAATTTGGGGCAGAGGGTTGTCGGAGACATTGACCAGAGCGTAGTTGCATGTAGATTTGGTGAGAGGTTGAACGGGTGTCTCTAGGTGGCTTATTAAGATAGCTCATGATTATTTGGATTGCACCATTGGGCCTTTAGTCAGTGAAGTGGCTCATATTTTGATTAATTTAAGGTGGCTCATTAATATTAGAGTTATTTAATCATGGCCCCGAACACGATTTGGCTACCTTTTTCTCATCCACCCCTGCGTTAGAGTAGTAGGGACCATCATGTTAATAATGTGCCTAGTATTGTCCCACATGAGTAGAGAAATGTGCCAGTGCAAACAAATCGTCAAAATTGGAGGTCACGGTGGAAATTTATGAGTGAATTAGTGTGAAAAGGGGCCCGCATGGGGGCACAAATTAGCAAGTGCTAGGGATGCCAAAATGGTATGAAATGGGTTTAAAAAATTCCCCGTAGCATGATGTTTTCATGTGTGAAATGGTGGTTCAAACTGGGTTCAATTTGGCCACCAAATGGGCAAGTTACGAAGGGTTAAATGTGGGTGATAATGAGGCCCTTTTTTTGGGGGGGGCATCCTTTGGCCAAAAGTGTAGTGTGAATGGACTTAAGATGTAAGGTAATTGTATTAGGGTTGGTTAGTCTAATTGGCCAGTTAACTGTAACTATCCAATTACTCTAACTAGTAGTTACTTTAACTGTCACTTAAAGTAACAATCAGTTACACTGACTATTAGGTTACTCTAACCTAACTTAGGCTAGCCTAACCTAAATTCACCCAGTTAACCTAACCTAGCTGAGTTTAAACTAACCTAACCTAACACACTAACTTAACCTAGTCAAGTAACCTAACCTAGGTTAGTGGTGAGGTTGGTTTTAGGATTAGGTCTCTTTTTTTTTGGGGGGGGCTAGCGGCCAGCAGCAGCAGCTAAGTGGCTGAGAGGAGGGGGACGGGGGGGTGTTGGAGGGAGGGAGCACTGGAGGTGGATTGAAGTAGGGAAGGAGGGGAGGTGGATTGAAGGAGGGCACAAGGAGGAAGGAGGGGAGGTGGATGGAAGCGAGGGAGGAGGATGCGGAGGGGCGACGCCAGTGCATAGGTAGGAGGCAGAAGGGTGGTTTCGCCTTTGTGGGCGAGCATGTTACAATGGGCGACTGGCCAACCAAGGAAGGCCCTAAGGCCTTAGAGACAGGGGGGAGGGGGTGGTTGGGTGGGCGTTGGAGCAGGAGGGGGAGGGAGGGGGGGTGGACGAGGAAGGGGGGTGGGAGGTGGGTGGTGGGTAGTAGGGGAGGGGGGGTGGAGTTGGAGGTGGGTGGAGAATGGAGGGGGGTGGCGTGGGGGTGGGGGGAGGGGGAGGGGGAGGGGGAGGGGGGAGAGAGGGAGGGGGGGGGGGAGGAAGGGGGGGGAGAGAGAGAGGGAAGGAAGGGGGGGGGAGAGAGAGAGAGGGAAGGAAGGGGGGGAGAGAGAGAGGGGAGGAAGGGGGGAGAGAGAGAGAGAGGGGATGAAGGGGGGGGGGGAGGAAGGGTTGGATGTGGGGGCGGAAGGGCGGTGGAGGGTGGGGGGGGAAGGGGGGGTGGAGAGGGAGGGGAGGAGGGGGAAGGGGGGTGGAGAGAAAGGGGGGGGGCTTGTGGGTGGAGGGGAAGGGGAAGGGGGGGGGGGGTGAGGGATGGAGGAGGGGGGGGGGGGGGGGAGATGGAGGGAGTGGGGGGGGGATGGAGGGGGGGGTGGAGGGGGGGTGGAGGGGGAGGGGGAGGGGGGGAGTGGAGGGGGAGGGGGGGAGTGGAGGGGGAGGGGGAGGGGGAGGGGGGGAGGGGGAGGGGGGGAGTGGAGGGGGTGGAGGGGTGGAGGGGGAGGGGAAGGGGGGCAGGTGGAGGGGTGGTGGGGTGGGGTGGTGGAGGGGGGTGGTGGTGGTGGTGGCCAATGAAGAGGGAGGAGGGTCTTGTGTAGGGCTCAAAATGGGGAAGAGGATGGAGGCTAGATGTGGAAGAAGAAGAATGAGGGGATGGAGTGGGTTTTTATAGGAATGGGTGTAGGGTTAGGGTTAAACCCTAAACTCTTTTGGGCCATAATTTTTCATGGTTAGCTCAGATTGGTCTTCTATAAAAAGGTGAAATGTTCGAAATTGCGAGCTCTACATATTGGTGTCCATTACTTTTCATGGTTAGTTCGGATCACTCTTCTGTAAAAAAAGGTGAAATGTTCAAAATTGTGAGCTCTACATATTGGTTACCTAGCCTGATTTGTTCTTCAAAAGTCTTCTTTTTAAGAAATAAAGAAAATTTCTTAAGGTAGTAACCCAAAGTTGATGCTTGGGGTTGATATGTTTGGCTAGAGTTGGAAAAAAAACAAAACTCTCCTTGCCCTTGAGTGTTATGTTCGTGAAAGTTCATAGTAGTTTGTTTTTTACACATACTTGCACATGGTTACTCATTACTTGAGACGTTAGTCTCCCCGGCAGTGTGCCAAATGTTAGCTCTTTCCCGCGGCTTCCACAAGAAAAGTAGGGTATTCTCAGTATGTAGGGTTTCGAGGCTTTTTGTCACCTATAGATATATCAATGTTGTTTGTAGTATAAGTGTAGCTTAGGACCTTGGGTTGTATTCCGTTAAGAGATGTAGGCTTAAGAGTGGTAAGAAAACATAGTGCATGCATGTGTGAAAAGGACGTGCATCATCATGATTGGGGGAATGAAGGCTTTCACCTTCATTGGGGGTTGAAGGGCTTAGGAGGAATTTGAGGGTTAGAGGGAGGTTTAGGGTTTAGAAAGAGGCTCCAAGGTTTAGAAGGAGTACCAGGGTTTAGAAGAGTTTCAGGGTTCAAAAGGAGGATCCAAGGTTCATGGTAGAGTACATGGTAGAGAACTCATCTCCCTCATAGATCATGAAGGTCAAGGGTTGAGGGACTAAGGGTTTAGGGGGAGCATAGGAGTGGGAAAGGAAGAAGGTGTAAGAGCAGAAGGGAGGAGGAGAAGGGAGGAGAAGGGAGGAGGAGAGGGTGGAGAAGGGAGGAGGAGGAGGGAGGACAAGGGAGGAGGAGAGTGTAGAGAAGGGTGGAGGAGGAAATCTTCTACTCTGCCTATGATGATGTCAGCCATCCAGCACAGTGATGCCTTACTATGAAGAGGTGAACTCTCTCCACTAGGGAGAGGCAATCCCCTTCCACTAGGGAGAGAAGGCATGCTATACAAAGAGATCAAAGAGGCATGATATGAGGTCATGTGAGATTGAAGAGCCCACTGTAAAGCCTCTACTCAGTCTAGACTCATGTTATCAGCATTCTGCTAGGGCACATCTGGATGATGGATGTCCATCGGCTAGACTCTGATGCAATGACCAACATGAAGACATCACTATTATATTAGAAAGACACAAACAAACAAAAAAACCTAAACTAAACTAACAAAACTGAATTAATAAACAAATTAACAAAACTAACTAAACCAACAAATTAACAAAGTTGGATGCAAAAAAGAGATAGGCGAAAAGAGATGGAATGCGGATTGTGGGATGTAGAAAGAGAAGAAAAGAGAAGAGGGGATACGGAAATGAAGAGGGAATGCAAAATGTGAAAAAGAGAAGGAATGCAGAATGCAAAATTTGAAAAACTAATGAATGCAAAATGCATGTCCTTGCAGGATGTGGAATGCGGAGTAGAAGAGGGAATGCAGAAAAGAGATGGAATGGAGAATGTAGGAAACGAAATACAAAAAAGAGAGGGGAATGCTCGATTTGGAATGCGAAAAAGAGTTGGATGCTTAATGTGGAAAAGAGAAGAAAAGAGAGGGAAGGAAAAAAAGATAGCGGGATGCGGAATGTGAAATATGAAAAAGAGAAGAAAAAGAGAGGGAATGAAAAAAAGAGGAGACCTATAGGAAAAGAGAGGGAATGAGAACAAAAGAGAGGAAAAGTGAGCTAAAGAGAAGAAAAGCTAAGGGAAAAGGGGGGGAGATAGAGCGGATTAAGAAAGGGGAAGATAGGAAAAGAGAAGAAAAGAGAGGGGATGGGAAGGGAGAAAAAGAGAGGGAAAGAGAGAAGGGAACGGAGAGGGAAGGAGAACATAAAAGAGAGAGGGAAAAGAGAGAAAAGGAGAAGAGAAAATAGAAGAAACGAGATAAGGAGAATAAAAGAGAAGGGAAAAGAGAGCGAATGAGAGGGAAATAGAAGAAATGAGAGGGAAAGAGGGAGAGAGAGAGAGAGAGAGAGAGAGAGGAGGGGGGGGGGGGAGAGAGAGAAGACTTAGTTCATCACCAATTAGTTTAGGTTATACCAAAAAAACCAAGTCTTCAATAAAGAAATCCTCTAGAAATTGCAATGCCCATGGTCACTTTGAGTTGCAAACAAAGAAAAAAAACACATTGTGACTAGGATAGAGAGAAAACACATCTTGGTGGAAGTCTAAGCCTCTTTCTAGGGGGGCTAATGTCCCCTTGCAATATTGAAGCAACAACTTGTTCCTCTGCATAAATCGGCTCTATGCTACACACCAAAGCATTGCATGCATCAATACATGAGGGTCTCCCTTGAACCTCAATCTAGATACAACTAAAACCTATAAAACACAAGTAAATATTGCACTAGTCATCATCAAGGTCATCTAATGCTCCCATGCCTTCAAGTATCTATTCATCTGATTCATAGCAAAAGCATCATCCACAAGCTTGGTATGAACCATATTCCATATTAGTATGGAGCTGTCAAATCCTGGCACTTGCAAGCTAGTAGGTAAGTCCAAGACAACAAGGTCCACACCCCATGCTTTGGGCTTTCTTGTCACCTCTCCCTTTGTAATGTTTGTCAAATTGAAGTATTTTTTAATGAGCTTGAAAGCAGCATTCATAATCTTATTCTGCAAATCTTTGCTAATCTCTACTACATCACCAAATATGATTCTCACATTTTCCATTGAATATGCAGAATAAGGTTTGGGAATCGCTTGGTCACTCAAATCATCTAACAAAAACCATCTGCTGACAATAATTACTTTTAGTTCAACAAACATACATTTACTATTGAAAAAAAATCATACCAAACATACCTTAATCGTATGTCAACTCTTGCTCCAAATCATCCATGCCTCATTAGCTACTTTTTCTCTCCACCCAAAGTATTGGTAGCTCTTCCTTTTAATGGCTCATTGATGCCTTTTCCTTTGGATGTCTCGTTGAATTTCTCCTTACCCCTCTTTCTCATTTTTACGATAATGGCCTAGCTCATAATCTAGCCACCATGGTCAAGTTTGAATCTCCCATTTGGAGAGGTCATTGAGATTCCCTTCATGAACCAATATTTGATGTCATGGCCATATTTTTCATAGATAAAGAAATTGATGAGGAGTGAAACTATTATGGAATTCAAAATCTAATAAAAAGAAGGGACAACAAGCTATGTTTGTCCCCCTTTACAAGCTATTCAAAGTAGAAGGGGATGTCTTCCGAATAAAATCAAGCAAGCAAGGAACCAAACACCAAAATTTTCTATTTTGACTACTCATTTTGTCCCTTTTTATTATGTGCGGTGCCGCACACAATCTAAATGGTTTGTAACAAACACCAATATCGAGATGACAAAGTCTATCTTCACATCCTAGAATGCTCAAGCCCATTTTTTGCTAATCTATTTTTAAGCTTAGGATCTTTGCAGAACACCCTTCTGGCTCTTGATCAACCAAGAAAGCAACCCCTCATACTTATCCAAAGCAAGACGGTTTCCTTGGACTCCAAGGCCATGTCAATCCCTTGTAACCCTTTTGAATATGTGTGGTGCCGCACATAGTCTAACAGACAAAAACACTATGAAGAAAGAGTGATGAGCCGTTGCAATTTCAAGCTTCTATAGCTTTTACTGATTTTGCTTGGTAGGGGCAAAGAGCATAGTAAGAGTTTGTAAAGCCAGCCATGGAAGCCATGGAATCCCAAAACCTCTGGGTCTAGTGCTCCAAGTAAGGAAAGCGTTTGCTGCTTAATGGGAGAAAGAGAGTCTACTAATCATCAAATTACACAATGCAACAAAGCACTTGTGTGCTAGAAAAGCCTAGAGCGAATCACAGTCTTGTTGAGCCTTTGATCAAAAGCTACCCTTAGACTATGTGTGGCACTGCACACATTTAGAAGGAAGCCCATATGAAATAACATCAACCACTTGCGTCACAAAATCTTGGAACTAAAGACATCAACCACAACTTTGTTATCAGATTTCTATGTATAGATGCTACAATTTGAAGCATGGCAGATGCCAAGGGTCTTCCTAAATCATCTTTCGAGATTGACTTAGAAAAGTGAAGTAAACCTCCCAAAGAGAATCCCAAGAAGCCTGATGGTGTCTTGCGTGAGGTAATTATCATGGTTTTTCTCAAGATTCCCCCATATCATAGTTTTTCTCAAGATGTCTATGCACTTGATTTTGTTGATCATTGGGGAACCCTTAGGTCTATGCTCAAGACTCTTTGGGCTGCCGCCTGTTATGCTTGAAGAAAAAGGTTGAAGTGAATGAACCTATTTGAATGCACCCATTTCTAAGGTTTTCTGCATGAAGCTATAGTCCTTTTGACTGTGTATAGTGCCACACACATTAAGAGAGCTTCTCTTTTGTCATGACTTCTCTTCATTCCACTCTCTCTATGAATTCCTCTCAACTTTTCCACATAAGAGACATCTTGAATCTAGATTTCTATGAATTCGTGTGTGTTTTGCATTGATCTTCACAACCTGAGTACACATCTCTTTGCACTAATTCTCTTCATTGCACTCCAAGAGTGCGTAGCTCTTTGCGTTGATTCTCTCAGAGAGTGCACAACTCTATGTGCTTCATGCAACTCTCTGTATACTTCCCTTTTGACTGTTCTATATAAGTATCTTGCTTTCGAATAGCACGTGCATGCATAATTCCTAAATCTCTTCTATATAAGTATCTTGCTTTCGGATAGCACATGCATGCATAATTCCTAAATCTCTTCATCACAATGCTCTTTTGAGAATTCCATTAGTTAAATTTCCTCGCAAGTGGTCTCGTGAAGAATCAAACATGGATAGATTTCTTTAAATCTTTGAAGATTGTTTTTCCAAACTCTGTCTTGCTTGTCGTTGAAACCATTTGTAGTTGATCATCGTAGCCTTAGTTCCATCTCATAGGAGCACACAACATCGATTAAGATACCCTTACATTATGTGCGGCACTATACATAGTCAAAAGGGACAAAAGTATAACCAAATGCATTGCCATTCCACATTAGACATACGTCCAAATGAAGTGTACATTATTCAAAATACAAAGGCAAAGCTCATCTGTCAAACATTTTTGGCCTGCCCTCTAGGTAGCCTTAGCAACCCTTCAAATTTGGCAAAGCAAAAATTAGCCATTTTTAGAATTTCTGGAAGTGCATTTTTCCTAGTGGATAATATGTTGACTCTTCTTCATTAGATTTGAATGCAGACTTTAAAGCGGTTGACTCTCTCTCTCTCTCTCTCTCTCTCTCTCTCTCTCTCTCTGCGCCCCCCCTTCTTTATCTCCTCAAGTCTTCTTACACACCATCTCCACCCCCCCCCCTCTCTCTCTCTCTCTCTCTCTCTCTCCCCCCCCTTTATTTCCTCAAGTCTTCCTCCACACCATTTCCTTTTTGTTTGCTTTTTTGATCTTGGGCAGGCCTTATGAATGATTAAATATCATTCACCTTGTTCATTCACCATCTCTACAAATCCAAACCGAACACATTAAATGCAATTGTGAATGCTCTAGAACCAATGTGGCATACACTGCTTACAATGAAGACTGTAGTGCATGTGATCAATAGATTACCCCTAGTAAGAGTTGTAGGGTGGTATTCTTCAAGAGGCATGGAGTGGCAAGAAGCCCTCTTACTCTCATTTGTGTATATTTGGTTGTGAGGCATATGCACATGTGCCAAAAGAGCTTGAAGCTAGATCCTAAGTCTAGGAAATGCATCTTTCTTAGTTATGGTGAAAGTGGAGAGATGGGCTATCATATTTGGGATCTAAAAGCAAAGAAAATCATATGAATCCATGATGTGGTCTTCAATGAGAAGAAAATGCATAAGATACCCATGAGGGATGTGGAAATGATGAGAATCACTTTCCAGGATGTGAATCCACCTGCATATGTTGATAGACATCAAGCTTTCCATGCACCAAATGTGCAAGAAATGGTGCCACCAAGTACTCCCATAGTTACACAATCAAGGGTAGATGATGGATCATCTATTGGTGGAAATGATGAGTCAAATGTAGCTGATATATGCAGGCGGGATAGCAAGCTGAAATGCTCTTGAGAAGAACATCTAGAGTGTCTAGACCACCTGAGAGATTTGTTCCAAGATTAGACTATGTGATGCTTACTGATTGCGGGAGCCTTCTTACTACAGAGAGGCTATGATACATGAGGATTAGCACAAGTGGGAGTATGCTATGGAATCAGAGATAAATCCACTCATGAAAAATAAGACTTGGGACTTGGTTTCTTTGCCACATGGAAAGAAAGTATCGCCATGTAAATGGGTCTAAAAGATGAAGGTAATAGGTGATGATGTGCCTAAGTACAAGGCCTGTTTGATTGCTAAAGGGTTCAAGCAAGAGAAGGGTGTGGACTTTGATGAGATCTTCTCTTTGGTTGTGAAAATGACCACCCTTAGATGTGTACTTGGATTTGCGACAGTAGAGGATATGGAGCTTATGCAGATGGATATCAACATATCTTTCTTGCATGGGGATTTGCATAAGGAAATTTACATGGTACTATTGGAAGGCTTTGAAAAAAAGAGCAAAGAGCATTTGGTTTGCAAGCTAAAAAAGAGTCTGTATGGCTTTAAGTAAGCACCTAGATAATGGTCTCAGAAGTTTGATGCTTTTATTCAATCCCAGGGTTTCAAAAGAAGTGATATTGATCACTGCCTCTACACTAAAAGGGCTATGGATAATAGCATGATACTCCTAGCAGTTTATGTGGATGATATGCTATTGGCTAGCAAGAACACTTATGAGCTAGATGCATTGAAGGCCAAGTTGCATGAGGCCTTTGACATGAAGGATTAGCACTTTATGTGGATGATATGCTATTGGCTAGCAAGAACACTTATGAGCTAAATGCATTGAAGGCCAAGTTGCATGAGGCCTTTGACATGAAGGATTTGGGACCTATAGATCATATTCTTGGTATGCGCATCACGCATGACCGAAGTAAGAAACTCCTTTGGCTTTTACAGAAGGAGTATGTTACAAAAGTGTTGCAGTGTTTCAATATGGAGGGGGGGAAGGCAGTAAGTACTCCATTTCCTCCATATGTGAAACTGGAGTCAAGTAGATAGTCCCCAATAAGATGAGGAGAGGGCCATGATGGCCAAGGTTCCTTATGCATCAATGGTTGGGAGTCTTATGTATGCTATGATAGCTACCAGACCAAACATTGCATTTGGAGTGGGAGTTGTTAGCTGGTATATGGCTAATCCAGGAAAGAGGCATAGGGAGGCAATTAAGTGCATCATGAGATACATGAAGGGTACCAAGGAGATGTGCATCTGCTTCGGTAGAGCAGACATGCGTGTACTTGAGTACACAGATTCAGACTATGCAGGGCATGTGGATAGCAGGAGATCCACTTTTAGTTATGTGTTCACCTTTGCAAGTGGTGTAGTGTCATGGATATCTCATGCACTGAAGTGCATTGCTTTCTCTACCACAGAGGCTGAGTATGTTGTAGCCACAGAGGGTTGCAATGAGGCTATATGGCTTGATCGGCTAGTGGGAGGTTTGGGATTCATACAAGTGTACCGACATTGCATAGTGATTCCATGAGTGCTATTCAGCTAACAGAGCTTATCAAGGTTCATACAGATGATAACCCTGTAGATATGCTGATGAAGAGTCTACCTACATAATGATTTGAGTATTATTGTGTATTGATGGGCATTGGATAGTATGTCCACTAGTTGTTCTCCCTTAAAGGCACATTGGCCTTCAAGTGGGAGGTTGTGGGGGTTAAAGGCCACTATACCTTAACCTTGATTATGTATAATACTCAAAAACACACATATATATATATGGATGACATCGAAGATTAGGGTGTTCTGCACCCACTAAAACTTGTGTGTTACTCCCTCTCTCTCACCCTCTTCCATTCCGCTTCCCTTGAGAGCACTCTCAAGGGAAAGAGAAGAAAAAGTGAAGGGAAAGAGGAAAAGAGAGGAATGAGAGGGGAAATAAAGAAAACGAGGAGAAATGAGAGAAAAGAGAAGGGAATGAGAGAAGAACAGAGGGAAAGAGAGAGAAAAGAGAAAAAAAAGAGAGGGAAGGAGAAGAAAAGAGACAAGAAAAAAGAGAAGAAAAGAGAGGGAAGGAGAAGAAAAAAGAAGGGAAAAGAGAGGGGCAAAAAGAGAAGAAAAGAGAGAAGAAAGGAGAAGAAAAGGAGAATAAAAGATAAGAAATTGAGAAGAAAGGAGAAGATAGGGAGATTACAAAAGAAGAAGGAAAAAAGAAGAGGGAATGAATAAAAGAGAAGGGGAAAGAGGAAGGGAAAGAGATGGAACGAGGGAGGGAGAACAAGTAAATGAAAACGAAAAATCAAAAGAGAAACAACAAAGCATGAGGTATTCTTCTTGTTGCTTGTTACAAAAGGGGGCATTATGTTTTTAAGAAATATTTTGGTTTTTCTTTCAAGAATGCTAGAATTGGAGGGAAACATGTTTAGAGGCTTAGCAAAGAAACAAAACAAAAAACAACAAATAAAATCTACCTCCTCATTGGCTACATCCTCATACATCAACAAAGGACCAAGCACCTTGAAAGCCAATGTCTTCAATCTCTCTCCAACTGTCAAGGCACTACATCTCCTAGGCAGCTTACTAAGTATGAGAATGGTTAACCGATTCCTCCTAGATCAACAAGGGACCAAACTCCTCAAAAGTCAATTACTTCAATCTCTCTCCAGCTGTCATAAGTTGTCACTACCCATTGAAGCGCCTAAGTAACTTACTGAGAATGAGAGTGGTGACCTGATTGTTATTTACCTTCTGATTTACAATGGCCAGTTGCTCTTTTAAAAGTCTAACTTGACGACATGCTCACCTCCACATCATTTTCCTCCATCTTCATCCTCAACAACTTACTTTGAAGTATCACAATGGGACCCATATTAGACGTCTTGTACAAGTCTTACAAAATTATCCAAGCCTCAAACACAGGCACCACCAACTGAAGGTGCAGAAGAACTAATCTTTAGTAGTACCAATGAACATGGAGAGTGCCGCAATGTCCCCGTCTCTGATATTAACTAGATCTATTACTCTAACTACTGTGCCTAGTGCACCCTCTTGGCTTAGCCTCCACTCCTTCAGTTATCTCCAATGACGTACGTGCAAACCCTTGACTCTGGATCTTGATCTTCTAGATTGGATAGTTGTTAGCATCCAACATTACCATCAAGCCAAATTTTGGAATCAACATGCATGAGATAATGTCCCATTTGTGAGATTTATTATAAAGACGATTCCCACTTACAAACATACTGACCTTCATGTCACACCTTCATTGAGCAAAAGTTGCCTTCCTCTTTCAATTTTCCAACTCGATCTCTAGCTAGATGCTCGAGAACCCTGGCTCTTAAATCTTTCTTCCATGTACACCATTGTATCGTTGATGCCACAACTATTCAAATAGGCAACCGAGATGTGATATCATGAGAAACCTAGTCTTATATCCTTTAGCATAGATGCCCAGATAGTAACTCCACACAATGGAATATATTGTGTATAGTGTATGCAACAAAAGAATCTCAAGAACCTAAGGTAACACTGTGATCCAACTTCAAAAAATATGTGTGCAAAGAAACAATGCACAAGCACTTAGATCTAAGCGATAGACAGTTGTAGAACAGCCAAAATATCTTGAGATGTACTATCCAAAACTGAGCTAGAAAGCTCTTACAAATAGTCCCCATATAAATCTGTCACCATGCAATAGTGTGGCGCCTTGGATGTAATGTGGAGAGCTAAAGTTTTGCTCCCAACTTTGCCCTAGCACTCTCACATTGTGTGCCCCTCACTGAGCTTCAATGACCTTTTGAACTTGCCTACAATGCCCCAAAGTAACCCTAAAAATAGGCCCGACCTCTCAATCCATTGGCCAACCAGCCTTGTATCAGGGCCACTTGATCCTAGTCTATAGCCGACCAGGTAGAGCCGACGACTAACTCTAATTAGGACCCACCATGTCCATCCTGCCGACATGTTTTTGTATGCCATACAGTTCCACCATCTAAGCTGGCCCTAAAGCAGTTCTATAGCACTCATTACTCTCTCCTGCAGTTGATCTCGATCTCTTCAAGCATGCTTATATCTAGATCAATCCCAAACTCATCCTCAAAACATACAACAGATAGTGTAGTGTGAATCTCATAATAGTCACTCATAAGATTGAAAACCATAAATTCCACGCATAGTAGGGACTAGCTACTAATGACATCCACATTGACATCATCAGTGCCCAACCATGGGTGTATTTCCACATCTTGTGGAAACTGATCCTTGACTTCCAAATGTTGAGGTCTAGAACACGTGGGCACCATACTTGAATTGGTTGGAATCTGGATTTCTTTGTCTCCAATTTGGATTATTATCAACTGGGTTCCCTAATCATGCAACACCTTGGCAGCTTTCACTCAGCTTCTTCCTAGCAATAAGGAATATGCATTCTCTTCCATGGGAATAACCAACAAACTCACTTTATAATGATGGCCACCAATAGTCAAGACAACATTAGAAAGTATACTCTAGGTTCCACAAGTCATTGATCAGCCATTCAAACTCAAAATAGAGATGCAAGTTACGTTTACTCTAGAACCACCATCCAAAATGACTCTTGAAACCTGTTTCTTCAATAATCATAGGGACTTGTTCATCTACCATTGGGGTATCAATGACAAGAATAGTAATCAATGAATCCATTGTCTTGAGTGTCACTTATTCAGTTCAAAGTTGTTGTAATATGAAATCCTTGCAATAAGGTGCAACCTTGAGCAACTCTACTAGTGAGACCGTTGGAATATTTTACATGTTTTTTTCATTTTAGGACTCGGGTCCCTTCAAAACTATAGATTCCTAATGGAGGCCTATAGTGACTTGTCTACTAGTAGCACCCATTTTAGATTAGAAGGTAGGTCCACTATTGGAGCTTTCCCCTTCAATTCTTGATGTGATTAAGGAGGCAACCTTCTTTTGTGCCTTCCAATTGAGCTCAGCCATGGGAGAGGCAGGTCCTTCTACATCAGTGACCTATAGTTGTGAGCAAGTCAGTACATTGGATCAATTGAGCATGAAAGATTGGCTAGAATGCTTGCCATTCTGGGTCTACCTCTCACCTTTCCCTATTGCTTTTGGAGCAAATCCAAATGCTCCTACTAGAAACGACATTCAGCCTTCGTGCGGTTGCCATTACAGAAGTAACAACAAATATGTGAAGGTATGTGATTTTTGTCCTTCCCAATTCTGCCTTTACCCTTGCCTTGCTCCAGCTTTGGTGGTTGTGCTTCCTTATTCTTGGACTCGAGCTCCACTTGATGCAATTTTGGCATCTTCTCTTTAGCATGCTAGCAAGTAGACTCATCATTCCTGTATTTGGAGCAAATCCCATAATATTTTATCCTACAGTCATCTTCTTATGTCCCTTCTTGCATCACTTGTTACACCATTTCTCTTCTTTTTTCTTGGTAACCCATTTCCTTCAAGGCCTTTTTCACAATGGACTTCAGCTTGTCAGGCTTACTTGAGTCATCCTTGTCATCACTTATTGTCATCTTCTTCTTGGGCTTCTTCTTAGAAGGCACAATCTTCTCCAGTGCAACCACTTGGTTCTATAAGTCTTCATATGTCTTTGTTGGATTGAATATATCTAGGGATCTGAGATCAATTTGAGTGCATCTTGTAATTAACCAAGGTCATAAGGACTTGTTATTTGCAGGTATACTGAGCTGATTAACCAAGGTTGTAATGACTTGTCGTCTAGAGTTATACTAAGCGGATTAATCAAGGCTCTCTATTTGAGCATAAAATTGTGAATGGACTTGTGTTCCTTCTGCTTCAAGTCATTGAGTTTGGTGCAGAAATCCTCCTCATTGTTGTCTTGTTGGATTCTCTTAAGGAAAGCCATGAAAAGTTGCTAACAATCCTTAAAATAACAAATAGGAAATTAGTTACACCAGTGCTGAGCTATCTTAGCCAAGTTGCACAAGAAGTAGCTCATACACTCCTCCTTTGTCACTATGCTATTGATATGACAAACCTATAGTAGGAAACTTTGCAAGTGACTATAAGAATCTTCATCTTTAGTCCCCTTAAAATCTTGGAACTTATCCTTGATTGGAGTAATCGGTTTGACCTTTTAACAATAGGCAAGTCGAGTTTTTTGGTACTTCCTTGGCTCGGGTGTCATTTTCATGGTGATACTCCCTTGTATGGACATGTTATCATAATGTCCCTTTGTCATTGAAAAAGCTACTATCTGTCGACTAGTCACCGGAACTTTTGGTATTACTGGGCTCAATTTTTGATCACGTGTATGGCAACATCCCTATACCGGTGCTAGACTCAATGTTTGATTTTTGGATGGTGGAGAAGGACTGACTATCCTATGTCCAACAATGACTATCATCGTGATGCACCACCTTTATGACTTTGCTATAAGGCCTGACTAGACCATGACTATATTTAGTCTCTCTCTCTTTTGCTTCTGACACATGTGTGGACCTCTGCTATTCTTCCTTGTTCATCTTCAGAAGTAGATTTATAGTGTTAGCTTAGAGAAATATGCTTGTAGCTCGGTCTACATTGTGACCTATTGCACTGTGCATAATGGAGACTCTCTGTGGATGACTGGTTGAAACCTTCTTACCAGTGCTATAAATGTTTCTCTCTATTGAAAGGCTCAGGTCATCTTGGATGTTGGAATTGGCTCGTATCTTGGAACAACTCTTCTCTACTTGTCGCAGCCACATCTTTGTCTTTCCCAAGCTCAGTCCATGTTATTCTATGGATCCTCTTCCCAATGCCATTGGTTTTCTTGTACTAGCTCCGAGTTCATGGCAGCCTGGTCTTCCATAATTTGCCAACCTCTACAGCCTCTTCACATGTATTCCTCTCATCTTGCTACATATCTTTCTCTCCTCACGGAGCGCATGTCAGGATATTCTTGCAATAGCAGAGCTATATGAAGAGCCAACTGAGAGCACTCCTCACACAAGTTACTGGTCATCAAGATGTTGATAGCCTCAAGATGTCTTGAGAGAAACTATTCATAGTAATTTGCAAAAGCGAGTAGCTGGTGTATCTCAACTTGAATCAACATAGACTACTGCTAGTGGAAATTGTGCACTCAATCCTATGGACGTCTATGCACAATCTACTCAGTTCCCCACTCAACACTTTCAAGGTGTCTTTCCCTAGTACGATCACCAAATGGTCTTTTTCTTTGTTCTCGAGTTGACTGACCACCCTTAAATGATCTTGGTGCACCTGATCTCTTAAAAAAAGATGCTTTCTCTTGTAGTCCATGGATGCTATGCAAGGCTATGAGTTGATACGGAACAAATAGGAAGAGACATTGAAATACCAACATAGGGTGACACATAGAGCAGGCAAACTGTACGAAGATAGGCATGGAGTGCTCAAGCAAAAAGAGACACACAATTAGAGAAATCCAATGCTAGTTGTATTATAGAGTAGTTCCCTGATTACAATAGCTCATGGCTGTGTAACTCATAATAGCTCCACTCAGACATCAACTCAAACTTACCTTCACTATGCCTCTACAAGGTTAGAAGCTCTATGAGCCCTTGAACTAGCCTAGACTCTCTCACTTAGTATCTGGATAGTCTCATAGTCTATTAAATCTAGTGCTACTGAATCTCTATCTAAATAGGAGTTTGTCAACTACCTAAGGGCGAGCTTGTCGCCTTCTAAAACTATCCTAGCTAACATATGGGCCCCTTGCCTCTCAGCTTGACATGCTCTTGGTGTGGTCATTATGTTTGGTGAAGATGATGTTAACTCCAGTGAGGTGGATCACCCCTCTCTTTGCATGACCCTTGCCTATGTTCTTCTCCTTGTACATTGGTGCCCTTTGCTTCTTGGCCTTGGCTTTGTCTCTTTATTCAGCCTCATTGATGTCTATTGAAACCTTGCCTCCTTGTTCAAGGGGTTCAATAGGTGGGTGTGTATGCACCATGGGTGGTCAATAGATGGGTGTGTATGTCCCTATGTCTACAAGTGTGCATGGGAGTGGGTGAGCAGAAGGTGGCCATGCATGTGCACTTAAGACCAAGGATAAGTTAATGTACCATTCATCTTATGTTGTCCATTTTATTCTCCTATCCCATTTAAGATTCAAAAGAACATTAGGCCCTTTCAAATGCTCACATGAATTGCTACAAAGATTTATAGTTGCCAATCTTATCATGACCTTCATGCCCATACTTCACAACATTAACTAGATCATTGAGCACTTGTCTACTTGATGTATGAAGTTGTACAAACATTAAGGTAACATATAGTGACTAGATTTACATATAGAAATAGGTGTATATGGAGATTCCAAATCAAACTTTGGATGGATATAGATACATAGATATATGAATAGGTGTATATAGAACTTCTAGATCAAATTCTTAAGAAAAAAAAACATGTGTTCTCTTCCTATGGATCTCACATCTAGGGCTCATTATGTTTGCATGATTGAGTGGAATTATTTGAAAAAAATATGCAATCTAATTGACATAATGGTCTGTCAGGTAAAGAAGAGAAAAAAGGGAGAACAATCTTCTATGGAGGATGGATTTCTTTGACAAGAAGTGCATGAAGAGCACTTAAGATGGACAGAAGCATTTGTTAAAAATGGTATACCATTCAATGTCATGAGAGATGATACGTTTTGTAATGCCTTGAAATCATGTGCTAGACCAAGATTTATTTTGCCAGATTATAATAAAATGTGTACCGATCATCTTGATAGAGTTAAACAAACTGTGGCAAATTGCTTGAAAAAAAAGATATTAGACTTTTCTCCTACCTATGGGTGCACTCTTGTGTTTGATGGATGGACTAGTAAGGAGGCCAAACCCTTGCTCCCATCATAGAATTTCTTTCTTGTTACTAAGCCTCTTTTAAATTGTTACACTTGCAATCCAAAGTTACTAGGTAGAAATATATATTAAGGCTTCGCTAAGATTAATAATGCTTATAAGAAAGACTATTATAATATTAAATTTGCGGTAGATTACACTTTATTTTCTTTAGTTTCATTTTTTATCATGGTGTTGCATTACAAGAAAAAATCATCAAGGATATGTGTGTGATTTATAGGAGTAAAATGTGCATGCATAATTTAAATGGAGGCATATTGAACATGAATATTATGTCCCCTCAAAATATTAAAGCACATTTGGCAAAAGTATTGTGTGCACAATCGCACGGCGTGTGTGTGCGCGTGCGCGCACACACACACATGCACATGCATGAACACGTGCAATTGTATAATATATCGACATATCTTTATATTAGTTTATTAGCTAAATGATGACACCATTGTCTATCCATTTTTCCTAGTTTCCTAAAATAAATCAATGTCCAAAAATCATAGTTAATAAAAATAATTTAATACTTGTTTGAAAAAATAGGATGTTAACATTTTGCTTCCTCTATAATAAACTCTCAACTCCTAGTTCCCCTAGTGCTTGGCTTTTCATTTTTTTGTTCAAGTTGTCAAAATGTCATCTTGCATCAACCACAAAAGACTTTCTTTACATCTAACATGTTCCACATTCAATGCACCACAAATAAATTGTGCAATCTCTTGTGTTTGAAGTTTGGTGATGGGCCCCCCTCACATGGGATGACCTTGCAATGAATATTCTCAAATGGAAATCTTTGACGAGAAGACTTTACAAAATTTGATTCTCTTTTTCTTGTCATTTGTACAAAAATCTAGGAGATACTATTGAAGCTGCAATAAAAGTATGAGTAGTGCAATAAAAGCATGAGACTACTCATGACATGGTGGGTCAGTACAAGGTTGGTGGTTTCAATATTTTTAGGGATTTAAGGATTGTTGTAGTAGGTGGCTTGCAAAAGGTATGGTTCCTTTTTATTATAAATGATATGTATTGGATTTTATGTTAATATAAAAACTTAAGCTACCTTTGTGACAAAACAACCATGTAACTTCTACCAATAGAGGGTACACTTTTACAATGGTGGGATCGTATGTACTCTCAAATTCTTGCCACAAGACTCCCATCGAATATGGATACACAAGACTTGATCTTTGAGTGACAACTCTCCTAAGGGCATTGGTGTATCTAGTCATACCACTAAATTTCCTATGGGCATTGGTTTGTTTAGTCATGCCACTAAATCTTGTTTGGCTTCAAACGTTTTTGGATGGAAAAGTTGAGAAATCTTTGGTTGCTGCTTTCAACCATTTTTTATCAATTCATATAACTAGCTAGGTCTATGAGATTTTGTGGGTTGATAATATATCGATAAGTGAATGATGCAATGTGTAGTTGTTATGTCATGAAGAAGAATGTGAGAGAAGTTTACATCACCTAGTTCATTAAGTTTCAATTTGCTTAATTTGTAGGTTATTTCACTTTTGTGGCACGACTAGTTGCTTCCTTAGCAAAGAGAGGAGGAAATAATTATTTATAAAATTTGACACATTACAATGTACATTAGTGGGATCATGGGTTACTTTAATTTTTGTAAATATAATAACATAATATTACCCATATGGCATGATTGAGACTCTTTTGTCTCATGCAAACTTTCTTCATGAATGTTCTGATATCATTCAAACCCCATTCCACATATCATGATAAAAAAGAGTTGTTTTGCAGACTAGAATGGTCCATAATCATGGATGGTTCAATGGTCATCTATGGAAGGCTAATAATGTACATACTTTTCTTGCCCATATGTCATAGGGTTATTTGTTATTTGGAGCCTTGTCCCACAAGATAAGGACAACATGCAATGGTAGTATTTTTTGATTTATTATTTAGTGATGGACAAGATATAAAATATATGGAGTGGAGCACATAAATACTCTTTGCATCTCTTACGTGGTGGTGAAGTGAAATAGAGAAAAGCAACCTTGTAATAATATTATGCTAGTTATCAAAATAATTGCTACACACCATGTTGAACGATAAGTTTTGTCTTTGGAAAACAAGTTTAGTATATTCCATATGGTATAATATATGGGGAGAATTGTTGGAAGTGGTAGATGCTTGTTTTTCAAGATGGAATAAAATGATGAGTGTGACTACTTAGAGCTACCAAAATGTGGCGTAGTATCAAAAACATCATGGTGGAGGATCTTGCAACAATGGTATGTTATGAAAAATTACCCATACTTTTGACCAAATAACTTAGAAGAAATTGGAAGACAAAATGAAATCATATAGATATGAAACATAAAGAAATCTAGGAAAAATCTTCATAAAATTCAAATATTGTACAAAAATATAGGAAAATTAATGTATTTTTAATTTATATAAACGTTGGTTTGGTTTCTCTAATGCTTGTTGCATGAGTTATAGTGTTTAAGATATCTAAAATAAAAAAGGCTAGGAAAATTGGTTTCCCTTGGCATGCTCAACTAAATACATGTTGGAATCAGCAAGATAAAACCACCCTGAATGAGGTAGCAATGAGCTATTACTTACATAAGAACTTGTAACCTTGAGGAGATGTGAGAGAGAAAAGAAAGTTATAAACAAATTTGATGAGTACAAAGGGAATGATTGAGAAATATTGCCCCACTTTTTTCCAAAACTCTCATCCACACATCCATTCAATCCTTTTTTTTTGGTGGGGGCATGGGGAGGGGGTAAGTTCCTCACCCAAATGATGTGGCTTGAATGCATACAGGGTGTGGAGTGAATGCATATAGGGTACAAGTTATGAAGTTGGTTTTCTAGGAACTTCTAGGATGAGAAGGAAATAGGTAGAGGGGGATGGGAAGCATGGGACATGACACATGAGCAAAGAGGCTAAGAGCACTAAAAGAAATGCAGAAAGAGCTTGCAAGGGGGCATAATTGAAGAAGAGGAAAAATTTCCTTTCTCTCTTGGAAGTAGTGAAGAAGATGAAGATAATATTCAGTTTATTTTGAAAGGCATAGATTTTTAACTTGTTTTCTTGAGACATAAACTCAAGAAACCATCTCTCATCAATATACTTATTACTAGCACTATTGCAAAGTGATCATCATAGCAAATTTCAATCATCTCCCACCTCCTCACCTTCCTTCCCCTTCACTCCTCGCTTTGCCCCACCCTTGCCTTCGTTTTTCTCCTTGTAAAGTGGTGCCCTTTGCTTCTTGGCCTTGGCTTGTTTCTTTAATCAACCTTATCCTTATCTATTGAAACCTTGCCTCCTTGTTCAGGGGGTCAATATGTGGGTTTGCAAGGTGTACATAGCCAAGGTTGGACATCAAAAGGTGGTCATGCATGTGCACTCAATCCCAAGGATGAGTTAATGTACCATTCATCCTTTGTTGTTCATTTAAATCTCTTATCTCATCTAAGATTGAAAAGAACAGTAAAGGCTTCTTCAAATGCCACATGAATTGCTACAAAGATTTATGTTTGCCAATCTTGTTATGACCTTCATGTCTATTGCCTAGAATTCACAACATTAACTAGATCACTAGCACTTCTCATACTTGATACATGAAGTTATATAAACATTAAGGTAACATACAATGTGACTAGCAAGGTAGCAACATAGAGCAAGATAAACCAATTTCCATAGAAGAGTTGTCACTCAAATAGTAAGCCTTGTGTATCCATGTTTGATGGGAGTCTTGTGGTAGGAATTTGATAGTACATATGCTCCCACCATTGTAAAAGAGTAACCTCAAATTGGTAGAAATCATATGGTTGTTTTGTCATAAAAATAGATTAAGTTCTAATATCAACATAAAATCCAACACACGTCATTTATTAATAAAAGGGGAAAGCCATAAATTTTTGAAAGCTACCTGCTACAACAATGGAAATCCATACAAATATTGAACTACCATCTCATGAGTAGTCTCATGCTTTTATTGCAGCTTGAATAGTCACTTCTAGAAACTGGTAAAGTCCCTTTTATAAAGAATTTTATTTTAAAATATTCATTGCAAATCTACCCCATGTGAGGGGGGCCCTTTACCAAACTTCAAACACAACTGATTGCTCCATAGTACTATTTTTTATGGTGCATTGAATGTAGAACATGTTAGGTGTGAAGAAAGTCTTATGTGGTTGGTGCAAGAGGACATTTTGACATATTGAACAAAAAAATGCAAAGGATGAAACTGGGGGACTAGAAGTCGAGAGTTGAATATGGAGGATGTAAAATATTAAAATCCTATTTTTTTCAAACAAGTTTTTTTCTTGGTCAATCGTGATTTGTGGACATTTATGTTGATGAGAAAACTAGGGAAATCGTCATTTAGCTGATAAACTAACATAAAGAGATGTAAATTTATTGTATGGTCTACACAAGCATGGACGTGTGCACACATGTGCACACACAGAGGCATGCATGCACACTCGTGTGCACATATGCATGCATGCATGCATGCATGAGCACACATGCACGTGCACACACACACAGACACAAAACTCTTTGCCAAAAGTGCTTTAATGTATTGAGGAAACATTGACAATCTTATTTTCCTATTCTAATGACATGCACTAAATTTAGCTTATATGAATCAAATTATCAATATATCTTCTAGCTATATGCCTCCATTTAAAGTGTACATTCACATACTATTCTTACAAAGCACACAAATACCCTTTGTGATTTTGAAACACCATGATAAAACACAAAATTTTAAAAAATGCAACACCATGAAATGCAATGTAAAATGTAAAATCTTTGGTGATTTTATTTCTGTAATGCAATACCATAATGAAAAAATGAACTTAAAGAAATGAAACGTAAAATCTACAAAAAACAATGTTTACAAAGTCTCTTCTTACAAGCATTATCGTTCTTAGTGAAGCCCTATATATGCTTTTACCTAGTAACTTTGGATTGTAAGGTTACAATATGAAGGAGGCTTAGTAACAAAAGAATAAGTTCTATGATGGGAGCTCTCTTTGGATCATTATGTCAATCAAATTGCATCTTTCTTCCAAATAATTCCAATTTAGTGAAGCAAACATAATGAGCCCTAGATGAGAGACCCTTAGAAAGAGAACACACTTTTTTTGTAAATTTGATCTAGAATTTCTATATACAGTTGTTCATATATCAATATATCTATATCCCTGTAAAGTTTTGATTTGTAATCTCCACGTACACCTATTTACATATCTATATAGGATCTATATCCACCATTTTTAATGAATTCATATAACTAGCTAGGGCTAGGAGATTTTGTGGGTTGACAATATATTGATAGGTGTATGATGCCATGTGTAGGTGCGTATCTTAAAGAAAAATTGTGAGAAATTATGAGAGAGACCTACATCACCTAGTTCATAAAGTTTCAATTAGCTTAACTTGTGGGTTCTTTATCTTTTGTGATAGAACTCATTACTTCCTCAGCAAAGAGGGGAGAAAGTAGTTATTTATGAAATTGGAGAAATTACAATCAAACTAATGGGATCATGGGTTGCTTTAATTGTGTAAATATAATAACATACTATTCCAAATATGGCATGATTGAGACTCTTTTGTCTCATGCAAACTTTCATCTTGAATGTTGTGATATCATTCAAATCCCATTTCCACATATCATGACAAAAAAACAGTTGTTTTGTGGACTAACATGGTCCACAAGCATGGATGGTTCAAATGGTGACCTATGGAAGGCTGATAATGTACACACTTTTCTTGCCCATATGTCACATCACTTGAATTAAGAGGATTATTTTGGATTTGGAGCCTTGTCCCACAAGACCAGAACAACATGCATTGGTGGGCCCGTGAAGTATTTGTTTGATTTATTATTTAGTGATGGTCAAGATATACAATAAGTGGAGTGGAGGGCATAAGGACTCTTTACAACCCTTATGTGGTGGTGCAGTGAAATAGAGAAATGCATGCTTGTCATGATATCATAATAGTGATAAAAATAATTGCTACACACCATGTTGACTAGAGGTTTTGTCTTTGTCATACATTTGTCTTGAATCTCAGGAGTGGTAGAAATTGCTGGCATAATTGCATGCAGAATTTCATGGAGCATGGTATCAATTCAAAGGGGTACAATGATTAGCATATGCTTGTTTTGGGGATTGACTAAAATGTTGCCTACAACTATTTCAAGCTACCAAAATGTGGCTTAATATATCAAAAACATCGTGGAGGAGCTTGCAAAATGGTTTATTATGAGAAATGAAATGGAATAGTTTACCACATACCTTTGACAAAAGAACTTAGAAGAGGGAAGGGTAGAGAAAATGAAATCACATAAGTCTGAAACATAAGAAAATCTCGGAGCACATCTTCATGAAATTCAAATATTAAACAAAACTGAAGGGCTAAGTAATTATATAGGTTTGAAAACTTCAATTTATTTAAACTTTGGTTTGGTTTTTGCAAGCTTGTTGCACAAGTTACACTGTTTAAGGTTTATAAAATAAGAAAATATTGGAAACTTGGGTTGCGCTTGGATGCTCAACTAAATATATGTTGAAATAGAAGGAGTGCAAGATAAAACCACCTTGGATGGGGTGCCAATGAGTTATTACTTAGAGAAGAAGAAGTAACCTTAGGAAGGAAGGGAAAATTAGTTAGTATTTACAATGGGAATGATTGATTAAACTTGCCCCCCTTTTAAAAAAAACTCTCATCCACACACCCATTCAATTCATGTGGGGGTGGGGTGGGGGGGGGAAGTATTATGTGTCTTGAATGCACACAGGCAAGAGTATCCCACGAATATGAAGTTGGTTTTCTAGGAACTTCCAGGAAGAGAAGGAAACAGGAAGGGGGGAGGGGAAACATGACCCATGAGGAAAGAGCACTAAAAGCAATGCATAAAGAGCTCTTGCAGGGGGGACAGAGTTAAAGCAAAGGACAAGTGTCGTGTTCCTTTCCCATTTGGATGAGGAAGATGAAGATGAAGATGAAGATGATGATGATGATGATGGTGGTGGAAGTATTCAAAATTCTTGAAAGGCAACAGATTTTGTACTTGGGTTCTTCAGCATAACTTACTTTTGGTGAGGAATCAGGAAACCATCTCTCAACTCCTCCTTGAGCACTGTTACAAAGTGAAGGTCCAATCCTGCTCGCCTTCTTCCTTCCCCTTCAGTCCAATCCACACCTCCTTGAGCACTGTTACAAAGTGAGGAATCAGGAAACCATCTCTCAACTCCTTGAGCACTGTTACAAAGTGAAGGTCCAATCCTGGTTACCTTCTTCCTTCTCCTTCACTCCAACCCTCACCTCCTTGAGCACTGTTACAAAGTGAGGAATCAGCAATCCATCTCTCAACTCCTTGAGCACTGTTACAAAGTGATTGTCCAATCCTGCTCACCTTCTTCCTTCCCCTTCACTCCACCAACCCTCACCTCCTTGAGCACTGTTCCAAAGTGAGGGATCAGCAAACCATCTCTCTGGTCTCTGCAAATTCCAATCCCGCTCGCCTTCTCCCTTCCCCTTCACTCCAACCCTCTCCTCCTTGAGCACTGTTACAAATTGAGGAATCAGGAAAGCATCTCTCAACAGTCTACTTATTACTAGCTTCTTTTGAGCACTGTTACAAAGTGATGGTCTCTACAAATTCCAATCCTGCTCGCCTTCTTCCTTCCTCTTCACTCCAACCCTCACCTCCTTGAGCACTGTTACAATTTGAGGAATCAGCAAACCATCTCTCAACAGTCTACTCAGTGCTAGCTTCCTTGAGTACTTTACAAAGTGATATTCCCTTCCCTTCACTCGAATTCTCACCTCCTTCGGAGTCCTTGCTGCTGATTCAGGCCTCTTGGGCTCCCTCACACTGCTGCTACATTTGCATCCTCCTCCTCTGTGGCTTTCCTCCAACGCAAAGCTGCACCCCAGATTGTGCTCATTGCTCACTTTTTATCCGTAGCTGAAACTTCTCCTGCGCATGGAATTTGCCGTGATGCTGGTGAGCATTTTGCACCGCATCTCCCCTATTGCAAGACCGTGCATTTAGTTCGATTAACATTGAGTCGCGTAGTAAAACTGAACAGCGTGCGGGTAGCGTTAGTGTGCTCCAAAGCTGGCAGTTTACCGTCTTATACGTATGCGCTCGTATGCGCTCCCCTGCTAGGCTACTTGTTAACCGCATTTTATGTGTGTGAGACGCTATTGCCTGGGCATTCGGGTAATTGGCATGTCGAGCTCTTTCCTGACGTAAAAAGCGTATTTCATATACCGTCTGTGAAGAAAGAATAAAGCAAACTTCACGATCATAAGCCTATTTTACAAAAATTCGTCTGTCGTGGGTTGCGTCTGCTTCTAGTGGTGGGTTGCGTCTTGGTTGTACTGAATGTTTCCTTCACTTACCGGTCAGACCATGAATCATACGTACAGTGGCCTGCAATGTTAAGTTCTGACGGCTGTTGTGTGTAGTTATAATGTACAGGGACACTAAAAGGGTAGATGTTATAGACCTAAGCAGCGATGAAGATGAAGTGCGACGTGCGGATGGTCCCGCTGGTTTGTCAGGCAAAGAAACTGCTGAGTATACTAGCGCCAGGCCATCTTCTGCTACTCAATTTAAGAATGATCAGGTGTTCGGGCTGAAAGATTACAATGGTAACGACAGGCATATACAACCCCTGAGATTTTTTGCAGACCCCGAATCTCGTACATCTCCACACGTCGTTGCTAACATTTCCCCTCAAAGTCATGATGGTACGTGTGGTATCATGCCAAGCCAACCAGGTCCGGTCCAGGGCAAGGCAGGCGATCGGGATGCAAGAATTGAGCGTATCCTAGATATTTTGCACAGTAATTATAATTCTCCGAGATTTTTTTGGAACTCTACTCCTGTCGCCATTCAACCAAAACACATTTCGAGGAAGTTTTGGAAGGCTGGTGATTATGAAGCTCAAGTCATACCAAGTAGAACCCCTCCAAGTAAGAAATTTTCATCAATTTTGCAATGTCTCCACGTTGTTTTTAAATCATTATGCAGTGGACCATCGTTTTTGCGACTGTAATGGAAAATGTGGCTCTTCTGTTTTCGCAGGATTACATGCTAGAAATTGTGGAATTCCGAGTTATTTTACTTGATTTGTTATGTTGTAATGTATGCTGTACGTTCATAAAGAGTATTTTAACTCTCAATTTGCACCGGATTCTGAGGCAGGTGCTTTGGCTCGACCTTCATCATGCAACTTCTGGTTCACCAAAAGGCTTCACTGGAGACAAGACTTGCTTAATACCCTAAGACAAATCTTGTGGCCTCACTTTGAAGTACATTGAGACTAAGGTTGCTCTTCAGCTACTCGAATTCCAGCGAAAGATTTGCCTAACTGAACGAAGGTGGAGAGGGACCGACAAAGTTGCAAACCATAAAAGTCATCATGCATTGTAGGGACCATAGTATAAGCAAATGCTCACACACATACATCCGCACGCATGAGCATCCATTGACACACATGGAGGTGAAGCGCAGACTCAATCATAACAATGGCTAGCACTACTATGAGGAGAAAGCTAATAAAATCTACTCTACATTGTCTTCATCCAAACCTCAATTGAACAAATATACAGAATACACGGTTTTAGTAAATTTGAGAGTCCTTCAAAGTGGTCCGTTGAATCTGAGATAAAAGAACAAAATAGCTTGAGACCTTTTAGTGTAGTTACATAGCCTGATGCATCATTCTTTACAAGACAATGGTAAGAAGAAATGATAAATTTACATCCTAGTGACTGCATATATGATGTTCTTTAGGCAAGGCGGAAAGATGAATGGCTACATGATTGGCCCATAAGGTAGCTCAGGACTCAGTGGCTCTTGCTGAAACATATTGCACTGTTCTAAAGCAAAGAAATAGGCTATAAGACTGGGTGCATTGGAAACTGAGAAACATACTTTGCTTCTGAAGAGTATGGTAGTAAGAAAAGCATGAAAGGTTGCAGCTTCAGCCTCTGTGAATTGCAATTTGAGAACAATGAGCTGATAGAATTGGAGTAAGAGGAGCCACAACTTGGTTCCAAGTGAATCACAATTTCAGAAACATGAAGTGAGAGGGAATTGCTAGAAGGAACTTATGAGAAATTATATTTCTGAAGAGAATTATCAAATTTGAGAGAGAAGCCCCTCTAGATGAGCAGTCGATCTTTAATATAGGTTGTGGTGGTGCCCAAGAGCCACACGGGTGGACCAAAGTGAGGATGCATTGAAAATACATGAAAAGGGGCAGTTCTGATTGAACTGTTGTGGTTGAGAAACATCGTGGGTGTAAAAAGTTAAGGTCGGAGAAAGTGATGACGCATTGAAAGCCCATGAAAAGCAGTCCTAATTAAAAGTAGAACAGCAGTGGCTGAGAAACATGTGTTATGAACCAATTAGGAGGTTGGCAAAATTGGATCAGGAGACCCTTTATACAGTAGTGAGCTTCTTTTCAATAGCAAACCAATAAGGATCGACTCTTCTTTAGCGGAGAACCATTGTATTGATAATGGGGCAGCATACACGTCACTAGACCCACAGTAGAATCCCATGGATCACAATAGCTCAGTTCTCACTCCTTTTAACATGTGCACACAAGTAGATAAACTAGATACATACAAATTTGGACACAAGTAGATCAGGTAGACACATACAAATTTGGAGAGGTACTTAGCGAAGTGGAGGGCGAAAGACCTTCAACACCATGCTCCACAAAACATGGACATGGGCTAATACAACTGTCACAAATGGGACTCACAAATTCTCCAAGTGTAGGCAGCTGGGGAGCTGATCTGCCTACAGCGAAGAGGCTGCAATCACAGAAGCTTTGCTCCATCTCTTGTTTTACTCCTTCCTTGCCATGTGCCTTTAGAGTCTTTAGAAGCTGGGATGGAAAGAGAGTCTTTAGAGTGAGCTGGGATGTGCCTTTAGAGTCTTTAGAGAGAGGGCTGGCATACCTCTCCTGTTGTGATCTGGGCAGACTGGGCTCTCAAGTGGGGCAGACCAGCCCTCTAGAAAGGCCAACCATACAGATTGGGGTGACCCATGCCCCACATCAGAGTTGAATGGATGCATTAGCCGATCATCATAATGACTGACTTGCACTGGTATACATTTTCAAGGCTTACCCACGTGGTAGGGCTGTTTTGCTGCCCAAGTCTGAAGAGAGTTGAAACCCTTTGATGGATTGTGTATCTCACAGGGTGTCCTTTCTTATGATGGTCCACATTTTGATTTATATTTTGACTTAATGGCCCTGTGGCCAAATACTGTAAAACCAATGCAAATCATACAGAGAGGACAACTTCTGAATTTGCTGAGTCATCTTCTTTGTTATTTTGCAATTTGATGGAAATTGATTGTTCTATGCATGATGATGATTTTGTTTTTCTCCAATGTATGATGAAGATGGATTTTTCATCTTTTTCATGTCATGGTCATACGCGACATGTGCCAACAAAGATGTTTAATTTTGTGCATTTAAGATGCATTCAATTTATAATAATCAGAATGAACTTCTGAAATGTTGGGATAGCAAGGGTATGGTATTGAAATCAGCCCATTCCATGGATTTGGAATATGGTCAGTGGACTGTGGACCTGTTAGTAGGGATGTGGACTCAATCCGGGGTGTTGCTATGGCTCCAATCCCACACATGCACACTGCTGGAATCTCAGTTACAAGGGGGGGTCAACTCGTGGATCAGCTTTTCCTTCTGAGGGTTCAAAAGAGGCCAATGAGAGGAAGCATGAACTAGAACTGTTGAAGATAACCTATGTAGGGGGCTTGTAGTATGCTTATGTATCACCAGTATCAAAGGATGTTCCTGCTTTTGGGATAAAGAAATGGTGTGGGATGGCTTATTTCCGTACTACTTATTTGCAGCCATCCCCATTATATTGATTGTAATGCTGGGATCACATTGGTCATATCATAGGGTTTGGTACTAGGGCAAATGACAATGGTTGGGGTCTCACCTGAGTGTTAAGCGCTGTTACCAGTCCATTAAACCTTGGTGGACATATCCGGAGACACCGTCGAGCTAGCTCTTCGCTAGTCTTTTGTATCCCAGCACCAGCCATTTGGTCACGCAGATTTTTGATTCGGGTTATGAATGCCTCCATTGTCTCTCCTTCATCAAACTTCTTAGCTGCGAGCTGATTCTTCAGGTTTTGGATCCTTGTTTGATTCCGCGTCTTATACTGACTCTTCCATATGTTCTAGGCCATAGTTACTTTAGATGTATGCTGAATCAAGGTCAAAACACTATCAGTAGTACTTGTAACCAGGGCACACAGAGCGTCTACGTTCCTGCGTTTCCAAGCTCGTAGAAGGTTGGCATTAGGAGGTATCGTACTCCCTGGATTTGCTGGGTCAGGGGTTCCTTGTGGTTCTGGGTCAGTCCCAAGTACTATCTCTAGAAGCTCATATGAATCCATAATAGCAGTAATTTTAAACTTCCACAGAGTGTAGTTCGTACCATCTAGCTTGCCTTCAGTGAAGGCTCGTGGGCGAATCCTCAACGCCTGGATTGTTGGTGTAGCAGCAGCTGCTGAACTCGAGCCGCTTCCTATTACCATCACTCCGTATGCTGTTGAAGCCCTCGCCTCTCTTCTATTCTTCGATCCTTAGAGCCGCCTTGGCTCTGATACCATGTTAAATTACACGGCGCAGCGGAACAGAAACCGAACAAAGAATAAAGAGTACACAACAAACTGGAGATGAATAAATTTTTCCTTCAATACTGATGTAGTACAGATGATGGCTCCGTCCACCCGTGCACTTCCACAGTGGAGCTTAGATGGCGATCTAGACAGATACTAGGTGAAGAGCTACTAGCTGGAAGATCTGATCTGATCTGAATTAATATGATGCAATGGATTGGGGAGGTCGCCTCTTTATAGCTATGAGGGCGGTAGTCGAATCAACGTAGTCGGTGGAACCGACCAGTCAACCTAGTCGGTGGAACCGACTAGTCATCCATGGAATATTCAAGAAATATTCCCTATACCGTTGCCTGGGGGGCTCTTATTTCCGAACCCCCACCAGGGGGGCCGCTGGCCCCCCTAGGACCCCCCAATTGGAGGCCAACTAGCCCCCAGGCCCCAGTAAGAATAAGGGGCTCCCACACAATCACCTTTCTACCATCAACGGTCTTAATGATAGACCTCATCTGACATGCAAGTCATGATCCATCAAGTGTCCCAGGCTCACACATGGCTTCTCCTCATATGGGGGGCTTACAACTTGAGCACCTTGGACCACTGGTGGTTATCAGGAGGGTGGGGCATTGAGCATATCTAACAAAAGAAGACTTCTTTACCTATGTCACTGGGTCTTTTTTAATTAAAGTTTTTAAAAAATATAATATTAAAGTCATTTTCAAACCTCTGTACACCTTGGAAAACTTCTCTTTCGAGGATTTGAATCTAAATTAGCCCCATTATATCCAACTTAAAGCTTCGTTGGATCACTTCTTAAAACTAAAGGCTTCCTTTCAAAGCAAAGAACTCTATCTAAATAAGGAACTCTTAATTTCTATTTTTACTTCTCCTTCTCTTGACAAGGTAGGCTTGAACTCAATGTTGAAGTCTCCCGAAGTAATGGATTCATTATGTGAGAAGAATTTGGAAGCATCCAATAGTAGCTTGGAAGTATGTAAAAAAATTAGGACAAAAAGCTTTCAACTATGGAGAGATAGATAAAAGGCTTTCTGAGCATTCAAAATCCTGTATATAGAAGCTATGGTGTAATTGTATACAAATATGAAATAAATATATTGCTTATTTTGGCCACAATTTGTGTACTCACTCTTTAATATCTTGCTTATTTTGACCACAATTTTTGTACTCACATGACATTGAGGAAAGTGGGGACATGGTGAAGGAGGGGGGAGAGAAGGGAGGGGAATGGGGCGGGGCAAGGAGAGGGGTGGAGTGGTAGCAAGGGTGGGGGGAGGGGGGATTGGGGGTATGGGGGAGGGCAACGGGTGTGGGCGGGGCAAGTAGGGGGAGGGCAAGGGGGGGGAGGGCGGCAAGGGTGGGGGGGTTTGAGGGATTAGGGTGGGGGTATGGGGCACAATGAAACCTAAATGTAATTAAAAGGGATGTCAAAACATGATGGGCCCTTATAAAAAGTTAAAAAAACCCTAACTCTTATTATTCAATGGCAAGAGTGAAGAACACTGCTAGACCCACTAGACGCTGCCTCCACCCTTAGAGAAACTTGTTGTAAAAGTAAAAGATTCCAGAGCTTTATTGATGCTGATTTAGGACATGTAGTCACAGTTGATGCTTGCTTTTAAATATCAGAAAGTTTAGGAGTTCAAAATATCTTATCGGAATGGAAAGGACAGATTTTGAAGAAATTTGCTTTGAAACTAGAAGAAGTCTCTTCGATTAATTGCTCAAAGCAAAGTAATTATATTTCTAAAAAGATGAAACCGTTCTTCAAAAATTCCAAAGGAAATTTGTCATATCTTTTATGGACAAATGTTTCAATAACTTTGTTTTTATTTGCAAAAATTATTACTTAGAATGTCTTTTGAGAGAAGTGAACCCATTTGCCAAAACTTACACGCCTGCCTTTGTATCTCAAAAGGATTTGATCTCTATACACTAGAGTTGTTGTAAGTCTTAAGGGATAGCCTACAGAGAGAACCTTGATGGTTCGTGACTTGGTGCCATCAGTATTCACGGCGCAACAAGACAAGAACCCTTTGACCGCATGTGATCCTTCAAGCTCCATGTGGGCCGTTAAAAGCTGTTGTGATCCCGATGTCAGTCTTGTGTGTGATGAACCGATAAGCATTATCGGTTACTTTAAGTTTGTACCGTTATATACTCCCTTTTCATTGTGCTGCTTGGAAGTTTCACAAAATTCCACAGAAGCCAAGATTTATTGCAGCTGCTTGTAAGACTACTTTGATAGATGTCTCTAAATGGCTAAGCTACTTCTTCAAAATGATGTTGCCTAGTGTCCATGAACTTTGGAGGGACTTATTAAAGGAGGTAGATGTCTAGGTGTGTTTTCTGCAGTTATGTGGCGTATTTTTGGATTAGTACTTCATTTCACCGTAATTATTGCATCATATAGGAATGCATTGGTGTTGGAATTCAATGGTACACAAGTCAATGCTTTTGCAATAGTATGAAAGCTGTTGTTGAACGAGTCCTTACTGTCAATGCTAAGGAATATGAATTGTATGTATGAACAGGTGGCCTAGATCATGTTCGAGTGCACCCCAAGTTTTTGCATTCAAATGCGACTTCACATAAATGGGCTCTTGGTGGTATGCATGGACCTACCTTTATATTTGTGGAACATGCTAATTTAATCGCACGCCACATGCCAGTTGATAAGCAACCTGTCATGTGCTCAATTGTCATGTTTGTTGCTGCTGTCATCTGGCTGTGTTCAGATTGCACAATTTCAAGAAGATACGTGAGAATTAAAATTCTATGCAGTTTCTTGTAATGGTGTTTTTCTACATGCTTGCATACGATTGTGAAGTCATTTTCCCCCCTTTTTTTTGGGGGGGCGGGGGGGGGATTTTGTAGATTTCAGACATTTTCTTGGATTCAAAATTGCTAATAGAAAAGCATCTAGACCATGAAACTCATTCCTTAGGTGTTTTTTGAGGCAACCAAATTGTCTTAAGCCTTTACTTATTTTATATGTAGCATTTATTACATTTATGGGACACTTTTGGCAGGACTTTTTTCTAATGTTACACACAGACACGAGAAATAGAGAAGTGTAGTAGTAGTCTAGGCTGCCATGACACGTTTGGCAGGAATTATTTCCAATGTACACACAAACACCACTCCAAATATTGCACACAGTTCTCAGATTGATTGGCTATCTAAAGGGGTGAATGTATGGATGAAAGACTTAGTAGTAATCCATGCTGTCTTGACACTCAAGATTCAGCCCTGTTAGGTCTTAGACTCAACATTTCATGTCTTCCCAATCAAAAACAAGTCGTAAAAAACATTGGAATCAGGACATTCTTGGAAGTTATTCAACTCTAGGCACAATCGGATAGTCTACATGCCGAGACAGATGAACAGTTTGACACACAGGATCGCCGAAAGACACCATAGCAATGGCTTTCAATTTGTGGGATAATTCGATTGGTACTGTAGAATTTTGCTACAATAGTCCCCAAAAGTTATAATTGGAAAAAAGCAGAACAGAGAGATGACGTCCTTCAGCGATGGCGGTGGCGATAGGGTTTTAGCTAAATCGACTGAAGAAAGACAACCAGAAAGGCCGAATCTCGCCTCCCCCCTTCCTGGATTTACTCTACACTTGGAGGATTGTGACATCTGTGAACTTCAGAAAAGTACTGGTGAAGCTGAAGCACTCAGGAAATTATTGACAGAATTCAGAAACTCTCCAGAAAGCTTTCCTAGGTTTGGGCAGAAAGGAAGCAAGATACAAAGTGCAGCAAAAATGAAGTCTTTTTCATCTGTGAGCTAGAGTCGTTAGTCCAATGGAGCCCCCAAGCCCTCCGACGTGCTCCAGAATGTGCAGAGGGGGAAACCCATGCCTGAGGTGCCATCAAAAGGGACCTATGCTAGACATCTCCAAGGAGGAGACCGAAGCCTTTTTAAGGCCCCCTTGGTACCTAAACAGACGGCCTAGGAGATGCTCAGCCCTAGAGCTAAGAAGATCTTCCGAAGACCAGAACAAGAAGACGCAGAGATCACCAACGGAGCAAGAACACACGAAAAAGATGAGAAGTGCTTGATCAAATGGAAAGCCTGGAAAAGGTAAGATCCCAACAGTTAAAATCGACGTATCCTTAACGAAACGACAAAGTAGCACTGTGCTTGTGCTGTCATTGGGTATATTCATGGACCACGAACGCCGGTTGTTTTTTGAAGGGTTGGGTGCGCAATTTCTGGATGAGAAGGGACTTAATGTTACAAGCATACGCTTTCTCCGCAATGGGTATTTGGTTTTCCTCTTTGAAAAGCCAGAAATGGATGTAGATGTCGTGCGAGTTTCTTGGCCTTGAAACGGAAAGATTCATTAGCCCAAGGGGAAACCCCTAGGCTTGCATCCTAATGGACCTTGCCATCGATCTGCCAAATGTTATCTGGGTCCTTGATGGGGATGGAAGTGACTTCTATCAGAGACTTTTCTATAAAAACATTCCAAACTCTTGCTCTCTGTGTGATCTAGGAGGACACTTTGTCAAAGATTGTTCTGCCAGATCCTGTCGGAGAAAAGAAAAAGAGAGCAATGAGAGTCCTCCCTAGGAAACTGAATCAAAAGAGGAGAAAGCTGAGCCTCAAAAGAGAAGCAACTCAGTCTGCCTCCGGCAGAACATGGGAAAGCTCCTCTACCCTCCAGAGGAAAGATGAAGTGGTCATTGTCAATGGTGACAAAACGGATGACACTTTGGAGGAGGAGGAAGAATTCGTAGCTAACACACAAGACTTTGAGCTTCAGCTAGCTCAAGCTGCACATGCAATAGTAGAAAAGGAGGAGACACCCTTCACCTTAGTTAAGGGAAGAAAACAATCCAAGATGAAAGAAAGAGCCAGAGAGCGAGTTTTGCTGTTAGTAATCCAAGAGAAGCCAACATTCTAGAAAGGGAGAAAAGAAGGATGTCAAGAGGGTTCGCCATTTCCCCTCAACACAGTTCGGTCAGCTTTAAGAAGAAGAGGAACAAGAATACCACTCAGTGATGCAGTCATCCATGCAAAAAAAGTTTTCTTTTCTAAGTGTTAATGTACAAGGGCTGACTTAAACCCCTAGTTTTTAGGAGATGGATTAGAAAGAGCTGTGTTTGCCCAGATTTTATTGCATTGCAGGAGGTTAAAGTAGGAGGAGATAAGTTGAGGTGGCATCTAAAGCAATTAGATGAAACCGTGTTTGGCTCACTTCAAATCATGAGGAAGGCAGAGCATGCGTAGCTTTAGGAGTTGCGGCCTGACTTAAGCAAATTCATAGGCAGATCTCAACCTGCTTTCGGGTCCATTGGAATTGGGATCGAATTGAATCATAGCAACTCATCTTGCCAGATTTTCTTTGTCTACGCATCTAATTCAGCTTGGGATAGAATGCTGTTGTGGGACAACTATCTGTTGCAGACAAATTTGATCCTTCTGGGAAATTTTAACATGGTGGAATCTAGGAGAGAGAGGTGGCAAGGTCTTGGACATGTCATCAGAGGCAGAGATGGTCTCATGGAATGCACTAAAAGAAGCTGCTGAACTGGTAGATGCGTCAGAAGACACTTCCTTTACTTGGACTAACAACCAAATAGGATCCTGTCACAAGAAAGCCAGAATAGGTAGAGCCTACATCTCAAGGTCAATGCTTGACGAAGCTTTAGCTTACAAGAGCAGCTCACTGTCTTCTCTACCCTTCTCGGACCACAAGCCGATTTTGATCAGTCTAGACAAACGTGAATGCGAAAGAGCTAAATCTTGTTTCAAGGCCAACCCTTTCTTCTTCTAGCTTCCCTATGTTCATAACAAAAAGTAATTAGCATCTGGCACAATGCTTCTGGAGGCTCAACGAGTGCCACGGATAAGTGGGTCGGAGCAACGGAAAGGACTAAGATCTTCCTCTGAGTTATTAAAAAGAGAGTGGACTGAGCTAGAACCAAGAGGAGACGAGATCTAGAAGACCATGTCAGACTCTTAGAGGGAGATTCCATTGAGGATGGGCAAGACAGGCTAAAACAGTGTAGAGAAGCAATTTGTGTCGAAGCTACTTTAGAAGCGTCGCAGGCAAAAATCTACACAAGGG
The DNA here is from genome assembly GCF_047967505.1 of Dipteris shenzhenensis. Lineage (NCBI taxonomy): Eukaryota > Viridiplantae > Streptophyta > Polypodiopsida > Gleicheniales > Dipteridaceae > Dipteris > Dipteris shenzhenensis. The sequence continues at coordinate 50,849,696 of NC_141610.1, read as the reverse complement.
AGTGGTGGGCTGGCAAGGGAGATAGAGAAAACGAAGACGTGTTCCGAATTCTTAGGAAAGAACACGCTCAAAAAACGCTGGATTGCATTGTTCAGGGTGACCAAGCAAGGGAGAGATCCTTAAAACTATTGCCTCCCACTTTCAAAGCCTCCTAGGGGAACCTGAAGTGGCCACAATAGAAAAGGCGAGGAACATAGAAATTTGCTGTAGGGCTAGAAAGAAAACAATAGCAAGCTTTGATGCCCACTATTTAGACATAGATTTGACATAGAAGAGCTAAAGGGAGTAGTGGATCAAATGGCAAAAGGAAAACTCCCTAGGGAAAATGGGCTGCCGATTGAAGTTTTTATGGAACACGGTAGGCTCCTATCTACTAAATCTCTGGGAAGAATCTATGGACAAAGGCTTTTTGGACCCAAGGATAAACACTGGAATGGTCAAGCTAATCGTGAAAGGAGGCCATTTTCTCCTCCTCAAAAGCAGTTGGAGTAACAGCAGCAAGTTGCAATCGAGCTCCTGCGAGCCCTCCTCCCCTCGCCATAGCCTCTACCTCCCTACTTTCCGGCCGCCTCGCCCTGCGCCCTCGCCCTCCGCAGCAACTTCGCCTCGCCTTGCGCCCCTCACCTCACGCCCCTCGCCCCTCGCCACCGCCTTGCCTCCTCCGCTCAGCCTCGCCGTCGCCCCCCTTTCACCTCGCTATGCCCTCGCCTCCGCCCTTTGTCCTCGCCTCCGCCCTCCGCCCTTCGCCCTCGCTACCGCCCTCCGCCCTCTGCCCTTCGCCCTCGCTTCCGCCCTCCGCCCTTCGCCCTCGCCTTCGCCCCTCGCCCTAGCCTTCGCCTCTCCCTTGCCTCCGCCTTCGCCCTCGCCTTCGCCCCCGCCTTGTCCTCGCCTTCGCCCTCGCCCTCGCCCTCGCCACGCCCTCGCCTCGCCTATGCCCTTTACCCGCCGCCTCGCCTCGCCATCACCTCCTCTTCTCCCGCCCCGCCTCGCCTCGCCTCGCCTTCTCCTCCTCCGCCTCACCTCGCCCGCCACAGCCCGCCCGCCTCGTCCCGCCTCGTCTCGCCTCACCTACTTCTCCGCCCGCCTCGACTCGACACTACCCCCCGTAGCCTCGCCTCGCCACCGCTTCGCCGTCACCTCGCCGTGCCGTCTCCTCATCCACACCCAGGCTCCATCCCTCGTCTAGCTCCTCCCCTTTTTGGTGGCAGTCTCTTCCTCATCGGAGTTCTCGCAGTTTGTCTTGGCGGTATGGCGGCTCCCTGTTCGGAACCGGAGGCCCAGCCGGCGGACCCCCCCTCTCCAGAAGCCTACCGCGTGATCTTGACAGAGCAACAGTCGTCCCGGGTACAACAGGTTGCCAATGACTTTGCCCACACTTCAGTCTATGGCAGAGTCATTGGACACTCTCCCTCCAGACCAGCCATCAGGGATTGGCTTCAATCCACTCTTATGCTAGAGGATAGCCACATTGAGGAGGTGGCCCTTATGGGAAGGGGCATCTTCTGGCTTAAACTCTCCACTGCGAAAGCTGCGAGCAACCTGATTGCTGGTTCCCCCACATCCGTGGATGGAAGATTATCATGATAGTCCCTTGGTACCGAGGATTCAGCGCAGCAGACTTTGATGCTCGTTTCCGTATACCTCGCCACCCAGTGACGCTAGTATTCCCAGGCCTTGCTGCTGAGTTGCGGCCGATAGTCAGGGACCTGGGTTCCCACTTTGGCTGGGTGATGCATGACACTTTTGTCGACGCGGTTGCTGCGGCAGGAGCTCCTAGAGTCCGTGTGGCTGTGGCAGATCCTGCGTCCCTCCCTGCAGTGATTGAGATTGTGACAGATGCTGGCAGCATTACTCAGAGCATGGTAGTCACAGGACAGCCAGCCCAGTGCCTGAGGTGTCATGGCTTTGGGCACCTGGCTGCTGCTTGTCCACGCTTCTCCAGCTCCTCTCGGCCCCCCCGCCCCCCCCCGCGCAGCCCCCTCCCCCTCCCTCCAGGCAGACACGTCAAGAAGAGCAGAGACAGCCGGAGTCCGGTCCAGAGGTGGCTGGCGGCTGGACCGAGGTCAGAAGAAAAAGAGGAAAGAATAAGAAGACTTCTGACAAAGGCAAGGAGGCAAAGGTTACCCAGCGTGCAGCAGCGCCTCAGAGACCTGACAGGCAGCCGCCCCAGGGTCGAGGGAGAGCTTCTTCTTCGTCTGTAGCCCGTCCTCTGTAGCCTCAGGTCCCCCTCTCTCCCGATCCCCAGCTCCCCCCCTCCCAGCCCCAGCCCCTACCCCAGCCGCAGTCCCCTTCTTCCGACCCGCAGCATCAACCCCCGCCTCTTCCTCTTCAGCCCCCGCCTCTTCCTCTTCAGCCCCAGTCCCAGCCCCAGTCCCCTCCCTCCTCCCCCGCCCCTCTCAGCTCTTCCTCAGTGTCAGCTTCACCGATGGTTTCTCAGCCGCGTGCAGCCCCCACTCCCCCACCTCCGCCCCCCCCGCTAGTCGCTTCCATGGAGTCTGTGTCGCCTATCCCTCAGCCTCCTTCCCTGTCCTCACCCCAGGCAGGGCACCCCGAGACTGCACCACCCCTGGAGCAGCCTTCCTTGTATGCTAGCCCGGCCCCCTCAGTTGCAGATTCTGGCGGGCCTCAGCTCCAGGAGAGAGAGCTTCCTCGCGACTTTTACAGGTCCGGTCCTTGGGATTACTTGGATGTGGCCAACCTCGGGACCTTCCCAGCTTGCCTCGACATCAGTATCTTCCTGCTTCGTAAAGGGGCGGATGGGAAGATCGTAGCCTTGGCCCCAAGGGATGGCTCCAGCTTTGCTTTCACTTTTCTCAGCGACGGCACCGAGATTTGGACAGACGACTCGGTCTGGGAGGCTCTCAAAGAGCAGACGCACGCTCAGATTTGCTCCTGGATAGGCCCGACAGGTGGACAGCTTCTCGAGACTCAGTGGTCCGAGAGTGACGTGCGCCTGCGGTGGCGATGCGCCGCCAAGCGTTTCAGATTGATTGTGATCCTCAGCCCCCTCTGTCGTGGTCCCTCCCCCAGGATGTCAAAGCCTGGACACCACAGAAACTTCGCGCCTTCTACGGGATGACTACCTCAGAGATCTCGAGTTGGCTCGAGAAAGCGTTTGTCCATGGCACCAAAGGCCTCATGCCTTTGCTAAAAGTTTTGAAGAACGGGCAGGATGACCCCGCCTCCCCTTCCAAACCCTCACAGAAGCGTCAGCGCCTTCATTCCGAACCACCAGCCTCTTCATCGACCTCGGCCGCGAGCAGACAATTGTTCGCAGCCTACCAGTCCTCATCATGAGCTTACACCTTGTCTCCTGGAACGTGAACGGGTTTCATTCTTCTGGCACCCGTGGTCCTAGGAAGCTCATCTTGAGACAGGTACTTCAACCAGCAGTGATTGGTCGCTTGGATATACTCCTGCTCCAGGAGCATAAGCTTTCAGTGGCTCATACCCGTAGCTGCGGGAAGATCCTCCCTGGACGCTCTCACACTTATTGGGAGCCCTCGATCGGTGCACAGGGGAGGAGTGGCGGTGTCTGCACTTCCGTTTGCGAGTCGATTGCCCAGGGAGTTTTTGGCCATGGTACGTTGATCCCACGCCGTGCACTTTGGGTTGGTCTAGAGCTGGAGGGCTCCAATTTAGGAATCCTCAACATCTATGCACCCACAGACCTCCGACGCAGAGCCACCTTCTGGAGGACACTCACAGAGATTCTCCCAGACATGGATTCGTGGATTGTTGGAGGTGACTTCAACAATCTGGAGACTTTGGAGGACCAGCAGGGCAGAGGACCAGAGTTTACAGGTATAGCTCAGGCAGAGCAGTCCGCTTGGGACTCCTTTCTCTTCGCGACAGGAGGTAGGGACAGCTGGAGAGACCTGTCCTTCCGCCGATGGCACGGAAGCTTGGACTTCTCGTGGGGCTTCCGTAGGGAAGGGGGCAGACTCCTGGAGAGATTGGACAGATTTTATGTCAGCGATTGGGCCATCAGCAGAGGTGGTCAGGTGGGTGTAGTGCCAGGGACGACGCTCTCCGACCACGCGCCAGTGCTCTTATCACTAGACTCGGCAGCTCAATCCCTTCCTCCCTGCTCGTGCAGGATTCCTGATTCCATCTTCTCTAGGGAGGAGGTGCGCAGTAGTATCGGTAGCCTTTGAGACAGAGATTGGGGCGAGTGCGTGGATCTGGTAGAGTTGGTGGCGCAGGCTCTGTAGGAGTCCAGCCAGATTTGCTAGCTCGCAACCCTTCAGGTTCGCCAGGAGTGGTGGGGCAGAGAGAGAGCTCTTCGTAGGGACCTCGCCTCCATTCAGCGGCTCCAGTAGGCAGCTCCGGGTTCGGAGGAGCTTCGGATCCAGGCCCTTCGAGCCAGAGCCCTTCTTGAGGAGACTCTCCAGCGTCGCTCAGAGTTTTCTTATCACGCCTCCCTCTCCTACTGGGCTCGGAAGGGCGATCGGATGAGCAAAGAGTTCTTCAGGACACATGGCCAGAGGGCAGCAGGTGACCAGCTCCGGAGTCTTAGGATAGCGGAGGGGCACATCATTACCGACGGTTGGCTACCGACTTCTACAGGACTCTTTTCTAACAGGAGCAGCTTGCCCCCCGCACTAGAGGTTCCCGCGAGGAGGTGTGGAGGCACATTCTGGCCCTTGTTCAGCCCAGCATGCAGACGACACTGATGGCACCGTTCACCACTGTCGAGATGCAAGAGGCCTTGATGGCCATCGATGGGCAGAAATGCCCTGGTGAGGATGGGCTTTCTAGAGCTTTCTTCACCTCTTTTTGGGATCAGATCCATCAGCCCCTTCTAGCAGCCCTCCAGAGGATTTTAAGCAGCGGACATATGCCAGAGAGCCTCTCTTCGGGATTGATCTGCCTCATCCCGAAGGGGGGAGATCGACAGGAGATCCGTCAGTGGCGCCCGATCACTCTCCTCACCACTGCCTATAAAATCCTTGCCAAGATGATCAGCGCCAGAGTTCGGCCACTACTTCCTGACCTCATTCATGACACTTAGACAGGCTTTGTCCAGGATCGCAGTATCCTGGATAATATCTTCACCTTCTCAGAGGCGACGGAGTGGGCTCAGCACAGCAGGTCGCACTTAGCCATCCGACTTCTCGACTTTGAGAAGGCCTACGATCGAGTGGACTGGTCCTTCCTGGAGGGTACTTTGGAGAGACTTGGATTCCCAGTGGGATGGATTCAGGGTATCTCAGCGTTATACAGGACAGCTTCCCGCAGGGTCATCATCGGCAGCAGGATGGGAGAGCGATTTCGATTGGAGAGATCAGTGCGTCAGGGTTGCCCCCTCGCTCCTTACCTGTTTCTCTTCTTCGCCGAGGCGATGACATACTATCTTCGGGCGAGGTCGACAGGGATCCGGGGTGTTCGCCTTCCCATCAGGAAGGACACGGAGCTCCTGGACTCGGAGTATGCAGATGACACAGCGCTGTATGTTCAGGATGATGAGATGATGCTGGAGAGGGTGAGGCTGGCCTTAGAGGTCTTCTGTTCGGCAGCCGGTGCGAAAATCAACTGGAACAAATCAATTGGTTTTCTCACAAACCCTGGGGCATGCTCACAGTGGGGGAGGTTTTTGGGTTTCAGATGGATCCCGCGGGGGCAGACTACTAGATATCTTGGCTTTCGGGTCGGCCTGGACATCACGCCAGCTCAGCAGTTTCTCTCGGTGCTAGATTCCATACGATGGAAGCTGGCTTTCTGGAGCATTGCTAAGCTCTCTCTTGCAGGTCGTGCTCTTGTAGTCAACCAGGTTCTCCTGGCCACGGCCTGGTATGTGGCCTCTTGTTGGTGCTTCTCGAGATCCTGCGTGGCACAGCTCAGGAGGATGGTCCGGAATTTCCTGTGGTCTGGGGGGGATGGTCTCAGAGATACCAGAGCCAGGGTAGCCTGGCAGACAGTCATTCTTCCGCAGGCTGAGGGTGGCTTGGGGGTCATTGATCCTGAGCTTCAGAGTCAGGCCGTGCTGGGCAAGTTAGTTATCCGCGGTTTGACCCTGGGGGGGCAAACGTGGAAGATGTTATTTCAGCAGGAGATCAGTTCTTGCATCCCGCGCCGAGGTGGAGAGTGGCTACCGTCCCTCCGGTGGATCTTCACCTCTGCACCGCTTACTCGCCCCCGCTCCCCGCTCATTCACAGCCTTCTCACGGTTTGGAGGCGACTCCGTCTCAGTCTCCTCCAGTCGCCTCCTAGCAGTAAGGAGGAGATCGACCGCCAGCCGCTCATCTGGAACGATCAGGTCAGAGATGCCTTGGGCCTTCAGCTGGGGGAGAGGTCACATATCTCGTGGGACGGCTGGATGCGGGAGCCTGCCCGGTCCCTTCAAGTTTGGAGGGACACTTACAGACACTTGGAGACCGATGCTCTAGCAGCCGCAGCCGGAGGTGTCCGTGGAGCTCAGGCGAGACGCACAGAGATAGATGGAGCGATCCCTGCCGGTTGGTTGGTTCCACCCGAGATTCAGATCCTCATGCCTGGTGATGCCCGTTGGCTTGGACGGTTCACCCCTCGTGGCATCCCACTGGTGGTTGCAGGCCGGCTGGACGACACCTCTGTATCTTTCTTCGCGGTTCTGGGGGACGGCCGACTCAGGAGAGAGGGTGTACTCATCGACCCCCTTCTCTCGTGACAGAGGGTTCGTGTCGTAGGCCTCGTGGGGAAGGATTGGCGGATCGATTCTAGTATAGAGCAGGATCAGCTGCAGCTATGGCGCCTTTGGCTTTGGGAGGGGCGGGCCTTGTCAGAGCTTGATTGGGATCCAGGTGAGTGGAGATGGCCAGAGGTTATGGCAGGCTAGGGGCCGACCCCTTTCTTCGCTTACAGCACGAAACTGGGCAGGAGAGTTCTCGGGAGGATGCAGAGCCGACCGCCCACCCAGCGGCCCAGTTGATATTCTCAGGGTATTTCCAGGCTATTTTTGCAGGCCTTCTGGAAGGCCTTGTGGGAGAGCTGGCGGCCGCGGAAGATTTCCTACTTCCTTTGGCTACTCGCCCACAAGGGTCTTCCAATGGGGAGCTGGTTGCGGCAGATTGGTCATGATGGACTCTGTCAGATTTGTCATGAGGACGAGGAGTCACCAAAGCACTGCCTGTGGAGCTGCACTCGCGCCCAGGACGTGTGGAGGTGGACCTTCGGGATTCTTACTCGCGCAGCACCGGAGTTAGGTTTGATCACCTGGGGTGCGTTCTGCTGGTGCAGTACCACACCTGGCTATCATCAGTTGTTCGAGGCAGGCCCGCAGAACCCTATGTTCCTCATCTCACAGGGGACTTGGGGGCCGCTTGAGGGCATCCCGCAGCACTTGGCAGAGGCGGACACAGGATCTCAGGGGAGGCAGCCAGTCTGGGAGATTATTAGCAGCATCGTCGGATGGCACATTTGGACCTCGCGCTGCGTGCAGATCCTCGGTGGTACCTCTCTTTCGACTGCCCAGGTCATGGCCGACATCTGGAGCGAGATTATCCACACGCTCAGAGGCCAGTGGGACCAGATCCAGGGGGATTCCCGGGCTGGCCGGGAGAAGTGGAGACGTTTCCTCCAAGATTGGGATACGCAGGGCCTCTTCTTCGAGCATACTTCTCAGGGTCTTTAGTGGCGCTACTCACCGCCTCTCTGGCTGTTTATTCACACCCGCCTGATCCCTCCGTGAGAGAGAGCTTTTTGTTTCCACTTAGGGCTGCGTCCGATTTGTGAACGCAGCCCCGTCAGCTGCAAAACTGACCCCATGTATCTTGTTTTTCGAAGTAATATAATCAGGACTGTTTTTTCGGGAAAAAAAAAAATTGTGAAAGGAGGCCCTAAGACAGCTAAAAAACTGGCGCCCTCTAACAATGCTCAACACCAATTAAATTTTTTTTGCAAAGGCTTTAGCGTTAAGGCTAAAAAACAAGATGCATACCTGGATCAGGGAAGATAAAAAGGGATTGATTAAGGGGAGGCACATTCTAGAGGCAATACTCACACTTTGGGAGGGACTGGAATACGTAGATGAAACCCATCAAGATATCTGCTTCCTTAAGGTCGATTTCGACAAAGCTTATGACAGGATGGAGTGGGGCTTCATTCTCTCTTCTCTTCAAAACATGGGGATTGGTTCCAATTTTGTAAAATGTACCTTGCTTCAACACGCACAAGCAAAGATCGAGATAAATGGCAGAGTTTCTCCTCCCTTTGCACTAAGGCGCTTAATTAGACAGCGCTCCCCCTCAGCTCCACTACTTTTTGCTATCGTGGCAGACTCTCTCGGGTGGCTAATTTAGGATGTAGTGGACAGGGGCACGATAGGTGGTATTCAGATATAAGGAAGAGGATAGATTATTTGCCAGCAATTTGCGGATGACACCAATCTTACCCCACGAAATGATGACCAATCAGTGGAAAATGCCTTGAGATCTTCTGCAGCGCATCTGGCTCAAAGATCAACCATGAAAAGATAGGTATCTTCGAAACCAGGGATACCCCGCCCCAAACTTTTGGTTGATAAAGGGTGCAAGTTCATAAAGGAAGGAGAAATTTTCAGACTGCTCGGGATTCCAATGGGCTTCTAGTGCTCAAACAAGGATAGATGGGATTGGGTTATGTAAGAATTATTATTATATTCTAGGCAGTGGCCATTATAATGTATAAGTGGGTTAGTGGCACTTTTCCCTCTTAGAGGTTTTTCCCCTTGACCACGGTCTAATCTCTAACTACGGTTAGTGATTAGATAGGGTTTTGTCACTTAGACAAAACCCTCATCTCTTTCATTGTACTTTCACTTCAGTTCAGTACACTTTGGGGAGTGATCACTCTCTCCATTTTGCTCACTCTTGCTCTTGCTTCCTTTCTTTCTCACATTTGGTATTAGAGCAGCTCCCTTCTCGGACTTGCTCCCTACCACTGCCTCCAGCTCCCTCTCGTCCGTACAGCTTCATCGCGACCTGCAGCCTCCAGTCTTCTGTACGACTGTACGGATTTCATACCAGCTACCTGCTCCTGTCCGTACGTTGCATTCCGTACAGCTGTGCCATTAGAGTCCGTACAGCGCCCTCCGCACCACCTTACGGACCGACAGTCCATACAGTTCCAGCGCCATATAGGTCCGTACGCCTGTAGCGCGGCCATCCATATTGTATTGCAGAGTTTCGTGGCCATTCTGTCTGCTCCTGTCCGTACTACCCAGCACCATACATTTGTATAGTTCCAATCCATAATGTGTACGGATTTCCGTACAGCAATGCCACAGCTCTTCTGTACATTGTATGGATTCAGGCCTTCAGTATTGGGGCATTTGAAGTTTTTGCAGAATTTGCAAAATTTGGGGCTTTTAGTTCATTTGTCCCTTTCAGGTGCAATTTCTTGCAGAAATTTGGGGCTTTTGCATTGTAAATGCAAGTTGGCAGTTAAAAGAGCATTTTGGAAGTTTGCAAGCAGTTCTGGACTCAGTACGAGTCAATTTACAGACTTTTGCCACTTTTTGCAAATTCTATTTGCAGATTTTTGGGCATTCAGCAGAGCATTCTGGTGCATTTTGAGCCTTGGATAGGCTGTGATAGTATTTGTCACAGATTTTCTTTGCAGATTTTACTTGTGCATTTGACATCCCAGAAAGGGATTTTACTTGGTCAGTTTGCTGTGTTTTTTTGAGTTTATCTGGCATAAATGGCTCAGAACAACCCCAATGAGGTGTTCCGAGTTCTCACATAGGAGAATAAGTTGGATGGCATCAACTACTCCTTGTGGCGTTTCATGGTTCGCAATATCTTGGTTGGCAGACATCTTTGGAATTATGTCCATGGAGATGAAGCAAGACTAGATACAGTGGCTACACCTGTCACTCCTATAGCTGGAGGCAGGGGTAGAGGTCAAAATGCAGCACAAGTAGTTGGAGCTGCCGCTCTAGGAGCTCCCACAGCAGAGCAAAAAAGATGGGACTCTAGAGATGCACAAGCTCTTTCAGTGATTTCTCTCTCTGTCAAGAGGTTCATTATACCTCACATTTGTGTTAGAAATCTAGCATGGTATCATCCTAAGTTAGAACATCAGGGAAGACTACATGAGAGATAAAGCAAACACTGAAAGATGTGAGATATTTTCCATAGATGTGACCCCTGAATATATAGGGCCAAGTACAAGACCATGAGCAAGAGTGCTTATGGGATAATTGTAGAAGTGCCACATGGCACACACTCAAGACATAAAGACTAGACTTAGACTTAGACTAGGAAATAGTACACTTAGTGTGCACTTATCTCCAACACCCTCCTTAAGTGGACACTAGGAGTAAGACTGAGAGACAAGATAGAAGACATGACAGACAAAAGATCCTGAGACACCCCTCCTCAAGTGATATCCTCATATGGGTCCACAAGGGTAGGGACAAAAAAGTGGATCATAGACAGACAAAGAGAGAGACATATGACTGTAGACACCTAGACAGAGAGACTGACTGACCTTGACTAATAATCCCTCCTCAAGGACAATCCTCCTGTTAGAGTGAGTAATGTAGGGGTGCCTCTTGGGTAGGTACAAAGATGAGTCCATGTAGACAAGTAGACATGACATTACCCCATGATCTACATCATCGGTGATCATTGGTGGTAGATAACAGGAAAGCATAGACAGATATGAGAGATGGGAAGGTCTTACCATACTTGGCAGTGTCTAATCCCGTACAAGAGAGAGAACAATTAAGAATAGAACTGAGATATTGCAGCATAAGAAGATAATCCATTTTGTTTTTGCCTCAGGTCTTCCACCTTTTCAGGGGTAACCTGAGAGAGAGACAGCTGCAAATCGAGATTGCTACAGATAGAAAGAGATGAAGTACAAAAGCCACGATACCCGGAGGGAGACAAAGAGAGCAGAGATGCAGAATTTTGGGGTAGATCTTCGTGGGCAGCTGCTGGAGAAGTGAGCCTGTGCAGGTACGGAGAAGTCGTCAGTCTGTACAGGTACGGATCCCGTACGGACGACAGTGCAGAGTACGGATGTACGGCGCGGAGTACGGGGCGACGGCGCGGAGTACGGGCGACGTACGACGACGACATACGGACGGAGTACGACGTACGGCGGCGTACGGAAGAGTACGGAGAGCAGAGGTGGATGTTAGACTGCGCAGATCTGTCGGTGACAGCAGGTTCTGCGCAGATCTGGCGCTCAGATCTGGCAGAAATGATGCGCAGATCTGGAGCGCAGATCTGGCGCAGATCTGGAGCGCAATGCGGGGCAGAAAGAGGGGAGATCTCGAAGAAGAGGCGGCCAGCAGAAGGAGCGTAGAAGAGGGCGATGCAGACAGAGATGGTGGGCAGAGGTAGAGGTGCAGGCAGCTCGAGCTCCAACGCAATGCCGTAGGGAGAGAGGTGCCGCCAGAGGCTGAAAGAAGATGCGTAGATGAAGCTAGGGTTGCAGCAGAGTGAGAGGAGAGGAGAGGAGAGTGATCTTCATGGCTCTGATACCATGTTAGAAATCTAGCATGGTATCATCCTAAGTTAGAACATCAGGGAAGACTACATGAGAGATAAAGCAAACACTGAAAGATGTGAGATATTTTCCATAGATGTGACCCCTGAATATATAGGGCCAAGTACAAGACCATGAGCAAGAGTGCTTATGGGATAATTGTAGAAGTGCCACATGGCACACACTCAAGACATAAAGACTAGACTTAGACTTAGACTAGGAAATAGTACACTTAGTGTGCACTTATCTCCAACAATTTGGTCATGCAAGACATCAATGGCAGCTTGGGAGATACTAGAATCCTAGCAAAGCTCTTCAATGAAGCAATTTGCATAGGCTTCCCACACACTTGGACCCTTAATACCATCACACCCATACACAAGGTAGGAGACCCAATGAGCCCTGAAAACTACAGGACTGTCATGATTAGACATGTTATGTCCAAGATCTATGCATTAGTACTCTACGCAAAGGTTAGCCTGGCCGTAGAGCTTCGGGGTTTCAGAGCCATGGGGCAGGCAAGATTCTGGGTAGATCACAGGACCGTGGATCATATACTCATGCTCAAGGGGGTCATTGAGGAGGACAGGGCAGGTGTATTGTTGCTTTGTGGATTTCCATAAGGCCCCTTCTAGTATAGCATTGAGACCCATCTATCCTACTCACATATCATGAGGTGAACCGCGTCATCCAGGAGGATCTCCTAAAGTTACATACATTTAGGACTTGGTTAGTACCACGTGAGCTCCATGAATTCTCACATCACAAAGCCTCAGGACTTAAGGGAACAATTGCTGAATATTGATGAAGTCATTCCGGTTTCAGAGATGATTACCACCACTCTGAATTCTCTTCGTGAGTCCTATCTCGGATTTCACACCTTGCTGAATTTGTCTTTGAGGGGGGCAAGCAATCGTCTCTCTTTTCACGAGTTGGTAGGACTTCTGTTGTAGGAGGAGCAGACAAGAAGAAATATTGCAACCCGGACTGGCTAGCGTGCCATGCTTTCCAAGTTCAAGCCCAAGGGTAAAGGGCAGCAAAAGCCACATGCCAATCAGCCCGCACATCAGCATAAAGCTGATTCAGGACAGCCTTCTTATAAGGCTAAGGGTGATGCAAATAAGCAAAAAAAGAAGGGCATTTGTCACTATTGCAAGAAGCCAGGTCATTATATTGGTGAATGCAAGAAGCGCATAGCTAAAGAGAAGAAAAGGAATTCGAGTATGGCTGTGTCAGATGCATCAGCTCCTCATGATGGGGCAGATGTTGCAACCAACTTTGTGGAAGAGCACTATGCCTTTTTGTCTTGCACTTTAGATTTTTCAGTGGGTAGTTCAGATACTACAGCCACTAATGATGATGATCCTTATGCTTTTTTGACTTGCAGCTATGATCCTTCAAAGGATGCATGCTCTCTCAGTGTCAATGAGACATTGAATACTTGGTATTTTGATAGCGGTGCTTCAAAGCACATCACTTCCAAGAAGAGTCTTTTTGTATCTCTGCATCCTTTACCCACCAAAAAGAAGGTGACTTGTGCAAATAATTCTTCTTATTCAGTGTGTGGAGTGGGAGACATTACTCTCACATCCACTGATGGCACAGATTTCAGAATTTCAGATGTTCTCTATGTGCCAGGCATAAAGAAGAATTTGCTTTCAGTGTCCTCTCTTAATACAGGTGGATTTCAGGTTGTATTTGATGATGATAAGTGCGTAGTCAGAGACAAAGAGAATGATGTTGTCTGGCACTTTTTATCGGGGTCTTTTTCAGCTTGATTTATATGAAAAAAGATCTGATCTTGCATTATCAGTGAGCACTCCCACTGCTGCGATGCAGAATGCGGAAATATGGCATGCCAGGTATGGGCACATGAGCTATAGCAGCTTAATGACACTTCAGAGGCATGATATGGTTGATGCATTGCCTCCTTTAGAGTCACCTCCTCCTCATGCATGTGAAGGTTGATGTAAGCTCCAATGAGGTGAATAACTTCTTGCAAGAAGGGATGTGCTTGCTAGCACCACTATCAAAGAACTAGACATTCTGAACATCTGAAACTGCCGTACAAGCATCATGAACATCAGAATTATACTGACATGTAGCCAAGAAAGCCCATCCTTGGCAAGATGCATAGACTCCCTTTCAAGAAGGATTGTGCATTGAAAGCTACACGGAAATTACAGCTTATTCACAGTGATGTCTGCGGTCCCATGAGGACACCTGCTTTTGAGGGTTATCTTTATTATGTTACATTCATAGATGACTTCACCAATTACACTTGGGTCTATGGTCTCAAGGCAAATGTAGAAGTGTTTATGCATTTCAAACACTTTGTGGCTATGGTTGAGAATGAGATAGGACTCAAGGTGCAGACACTTTGCACAGATCAAGGGGGAGAGTATATGTCTCATGAATTTGAGGCATTTTTTAAGGAGAAAGGTATCACGCATTAGCTTATAGTGAGGCTTACACCTCAACAGAATGGCAAAGCTGTGCAAAAGAATCGCACTACTATGGAGATGGATAGATGCATGCTTAGAAGTAAGAAGTTGCCTCATAGGTTTTGGCTTGAAGGCCTCATGTGTGCAAACTATATTTTGAATTGGGCTCCCACAAAGGCTTTAAAGACAATCACTCCCTATGAGGCATGGCATGGGAGAAAGCCTTCAGTGGACCATTTCAGAGTTTTTGGTTGTGTTGCATATGCCCACGTGCCTATGGAATTTTGACACAAGTTGTCAGATAAGGCACTTAAATGCATTTTTGTGGGGTATAGTTCACAAAGCAAATTCTATCGTCTCTACAATCCTGCTTCACGCAAGATTTTTGTTAGTAGAGATGTTATATTCTCTAAAAATTCAGCACATACAAGCTTTATATGGGCTGAAACAAGCCCCACGTGCATGGTATGCCAAGATAGATGCATTCCTGGCAAGTAAGGGATTACACAATAGTCCCACTGAAAGCATCCTCTACATCAAGAAGGATGGGGGGGATATTTTGGTCATCATTCTTTATGTAGAAAGAAAGAAAGAAAGAAAGAAAGAAAATTTATTAGAGTCTTCGGAAGACCGATGAGTCTATGAGACTGAAAGAAAACCTGATACAAATCACAGTAAGGGTGGAGCTACATCAAGAAGGATGGGGGGGATATTTTGGTCATCATTCTTTATGTAGAAAGAAAGAAAGAAAGAAAGAAAATTTATTAGAGTCTTCGGAAGACCGATGGGTCTATGAGACTGAAAGAAAACCTGATACAAATCACAGTAAGGGTGGAGCTACTAAACGAGCATCATCACTCGTGCTGAGTCCTAAGTCCGATCATACATAATTAAATACATCTGGGTGTGACAATGAAAAGAAAAAAGACTGGAGTGGAGCAAAATCCTCCGTATGTCATGTTGCCCGTGCGTCTCGGTCTCCTGGAGGAGGCTCGACGCAAGACCAGAGCCACCGTGACTCCCGTGGGATGTGTCTCGGGTCTAAACAATGACGGGAGGTTCCCTAGAGTGATATGTGTGTCCCCTCGATGCCTCGTGTGTCGTGTTGCGGTCGTAGAGGATGATATGCTACTCACAGGGTCAAATGAGGATATAATTGCAAATTTCAAAGCTGAGTTGAAAGCTGAATTTGACATGACATATTTGGGAATGTTAAATTTTTATTTGGGGATCCAGTTTATATGAGACAAGCGTGGCATCGTTGTCTCAATCCAAGTATGTGCATGATCGTAAGTCTATTGCCACTCCCATGGAGCCGGGGCTGAAGCTTAATATGTATGATGCAGGTGAATCAATGGATGTCACACTTTATAGCCAGGTTGTTGGATGCCTCATCTACTTGTGTAATACACGGCCTGATATTTAGTATGTAGTATCTCAGGTTAGCAGATATATGCACAGCCCAAAGACAACATATTGGTAGGCTGTAAAACGCATCTTCAGATATTTGCAAGGCACAAAGTATTTTGGCTTGATGTTTCCCAGGGGGGGTGACTTGCAGATGCATGCTTACAGTGATTCAGATTTGGCTGGAGACTATGATGCCAGGCAGTCCACTAGTGGTAATTGTTTCTTTTTGGGCAAAGCTTGCATTTCTTGGCTGAGCAAGAAGCAATCTACAGTGGCTACTTCCTCATGTGAAGCTGAGTATAGGGCGTTGAGTGTGTTTGGCTGTGACGTTTGTCGCTGAATCTTCGTCTCATATTGGAGGGTCCTTCTCCAATTCTCATTGATAGTAAGAGTGCTATAGTAGTGGCAAAGAATCCCATGTTTCATGCTCGCACGAAGCACATTAAGGTTCATTATGAGTATGTCAGAGAGAAGCTGCATGCAGGGGAGATCAGTATGATCTATGTGTCAACACATGACAATGCTGCAGACATCTTCACCAAAGCACTTCCACGTGAGAAGTTTGAGGCATTTCACAGTGCCCTAAACTTATCTCCTTTTGGTGATTGATCACTACCTTGTACACCACATTGGCACTACAGGGGGATGTTAGAATATATTCTAGGCAGTGGCCAATGTAATTTAATAAGTGGGTTAGGGGCACTTTTCCCTCTTAGAGGTTTTTCCCGCTAACCACGGTCTAATATCTAACTACGGTTAGTGATTAGATAGGGTTTTGTCACTTAGATAAAACCCTCATCTCTTTCATTGTACTTTGACTTCAATTCAGTACACTTTGGGGAGTGAACTACGTTCAGCTCACTCTCTCCATTTTGCTCACTTTTGCTCTTGCTTCCTTTCTTTGTCATAGGTAATTGATAAAATCAGATCCAAAGTGCAAAAATGGCAAGGACTCCAACCTACTCTTTCTAGAAGAAAGTTTGTTCTTAACCACTATATCTGCCCTTCTCTAATCTACTCGATCTCCTGCTAGTTCCCGTCAAAGAAAGGCTTTGACTAGATAAACAACCTTTTCCAAACTTTTCTCTGGGGAGGTGATTTGGGCCAAAGAAAGATGGGCAAAGTAAGGTGGCAAGTCTGTACCCTCCCAAAGTCTACTGGAGATTTGGGCATGTAGATAGAGAAAAATCGACGGCCAGATTTATGGCTCAACGGATCCTGAAAGCCTTTCAAAATTTAGGTTCAGCTTGGGCCTCCTTCATCATTAAGAATATCTCCCAGGTAAAGATAACGAGATGTAAACACTGGAAAAACCTCCCCCTAGAAGCAGCCCTTTTTGGGAAAGAACTGTAGACGGCTAAAGTGTCTGACTTATGGAAGGGTATGTGGAAAGCTTGGGAATCACTGAAACTATTTCTAACCTAGAAAGGATTCACTAAAAAGATAGGAACGTTTTGTAGCCATGACTCCATTTGGTTCTCCATTATCTGGAGTGACAGTGCGCTTTTTGACAATGCACCTAAAGGAGCCATAAGACTCGATAAAAAGGGAATCAAAATCTAGGACAATATCTGGATCAGGGGTAGAGTCGATGTATAGAAGATGAAGTACTCCAAGAGAGGTTCAGGTTAAATAGGTTTGACCTACGGCTACTTCAGGAAAGAAAGAATCTATGGAACAGGGACAACCTGTGTAACATTAGGATTGTTCATAGGGTTAGCGCTGTTGGCTTGAGATGAACACATCTCTTCTTGATGGATGGAAATGATCCACAAAGTTGGGAATTGTTATAGAAACATATGACAATGCCATGTGATTTGACTATTGAAACACATGGTGAGCCCTCAACCATGTACCATTTGAACATGATCACATAGACATGAAATAATCGATAAATAATATTTTATCCTAGTGTCATCATGAATGGATAAACAAGATTTAGTAAGGACAAAGGGAAAGGTATGATGGTACCATCATCATGAATCACATCTGCCACAGAGTGGATCCCTTTGAAACTAATAAAGTAGGAATGTCTAGGTTCCTGTAAAGTCAACTGAGGATCAAAGGCCTTTGACCAATGTATACTTTCAGCCCTGTAAAGAAAGAAAGAAAGAAAGATATATTAATGTCCTCGGGAGACCTCACTGGCCTATGGGACAAACACACACCAAAAGGTGAACACCAAAACATCAGTTATAGGCGTCCTCGGGAGACCTCACGGGCCATGCCATTCCAAGTGTGAAAGGATATGCTTCCAATCGAATATCATTTTGGAGACCAAAGGACAGCCTTTGTTTTCAAAGCATGTACCTCTAGTATAATTACGAGTACTACCAATTTATTACTGCCTTTTAAAACAATACCATTAGCAACAAATGATTTATACCACCAGTTTCAAAGCATGTACCACTCATATTTAGACTACTCCCGATTGTATATTTTTGAAGTTTATTGGTGAAATTTTAAGGTTATCAACTTGATCATGTTATTTTCACACATCTCTATTCTCGAGTCCATATTGTGATCCAAATCTAACTTTGCATCATTTGATCTTGGATCTAGGTCTGGTACTAGAAAAAAATTTGGTTTTGCACTAGAGTGTGATCTAGAGCTACTCCACTATCCAGGGAGCTCTCTCTTAGAAGACCACATCTTAACTAACCACTACCTTCTAATTCACTAGATCATACAACTTGTAGGCATTGGATTCTTTAGGGCAGGATGGAGACCATCATGTAAATATCCTTTGATGCGATCTACCACCATTTTGGTTATGATCTTATAAATTACTGGCATAAGAGTGATAGGGCTCCAATCAGATTCACATATCTGCTTCTTTGGAAGAAGCTTGACAAGCCCTTTTTTTTTTTTTCAAAGAAAGGAACCTTCTATTAATGCTTGAAAGATTTCATACAAGGCAACAGCCCCGAAGGTGTTGAGTATGGGAAAAAAATCGGAAAAGGCTGAAAGAAAGAAACCGGCCTGTTTCAGAGAAACCCAACTCACTGCCTAGGGGATCTCTGGAACTGGGGCTAACAGCCAAGTGGGAGGACTATACAGCCAGCGAATCCCTCGCGGGGTGAAGATGTAGAAAACTCCTGCAGGCCAAGCCTTGCAGAAACGAGCACGTCTCTTGATAGTCGCCCTGGAGCCTGGAGTCCCACGCTCCCAAGTGGACCGTAGAGTGTAAATGATATCCTACCAGATAGCAACTAGGGTAGCCGAGGGTGGAACCGGGTGCTCATCACAAGACTGCAACGAGCCACCCAAATGTTCCAAGCCGTGATGCTGGCTACCACCTCCCAAACACAATCCTCCCTAGGAGAAGGAGGAGCTAGGCTATCAGGAGGGACGGCCTCCTGGAGTGCAATCCTCTGGATGCTCTGATCTTGTATCCGATAGGTTGGGGAGATCTCATCAATCTGAAACGCGTGTCCTCCCTTGTCAACCAAACCACCATCCCCCAGGTGTAGTCTCTATGAAGACTCTGCATATGTGTCATGATCATGAGGGCTCCCATCCAGATCCTCGCTGCACTACGGCAGCTCCACAGGCAGTGCGGGATAGTCTCCAGGACACCATTGGAGCAACAATGGCACTGCCCCTCCACTCGCATCTACTCCAACCACAGTCCGATGGGCAAGCCTCCGTGGGCGGCCAGCTAGAAGAAGTATGAAATCTTCCTCGGCCACAAGCTGGACCACATCGCGTCCAAAACCTAGAGTGAACATCCCAGGGCACTCTCTGGGTCACCCAATGCCTCTCCCTCGAGGGGGTCCACCTCGACGAGTTCATCTGAAGCCTCTTGCCAATCCGTGTAGTGTAGGAAAAGAAGGGCATCTCATCCACCGGCTCAGCTAGGCCGCCCCTACAGGGCCAGAACCACTCTCCTGGATCCCACTGGACCTCCCTCAGGGGTCTACCCTCCCATAGCCAAAGGCGCCATCTAGAGGCATCCTGCCCTGAGATACTGGGAGGGTCAATGTGCCACTCCTTCCCCAAACGTCCCACCACACTGATCATCTACCAATGAATCCCATCAAGACTCCCATCCATCTGAGGGTCTCTCTCAGTGAGTGGCTGAAGTAGGCCTCCAGGTCCTACATTGAAGAAGCTGGGGTGCGTGCTGCCTCGCTGCATCAACATCCTCAAGGGAACACTAGTATGGGAAAACTGCCCCAACCATATGCTGTCTCTCCAAACATGAAGTCCTTCCCACCAGGACTCAGGAATGGCTAAGTTAATCTTGCCCGTTCACTGCCCTGCCCCTTGTAGATGCGCTCGGGCATCAAGCCTTGCCTCTACCTCCATAAGTAATATGCTCCAACGGCCAAAGGATCCTGTTGGACCATTGTCCCACTGTGCCCAACCGATGTGAGTCCGCTATCCGAGCATACGTCCCTCCTGATCTCTGATCTCTAGGTGCCACATAAGGGGCTGGTGCTCAAACTCCTCTCTGTATCTGGGCAGAGGACGGATGAGACCCTGTGCCAGTCTCTGCGAGACCCTGTGAAGGCTCCTCATCAGGGGGGAGCCCTTCCCCATAAGGGGAGCCTCTGAGAAGATCCATCTATGTGAAGGCTGCCACTGTCCCCCAGTGCGTGGAGTGTTCCTTAAAAGTCCTCGCTGTAAGAGGAGCTTCCAAGGATCTGCACCTGGGGTGAGGCCACGAACCACCAGCTTGCCCAGAAGGGCTGTGCTCTGCATCTTCGGATCGATGATACCCAAGCCTCCCAGTGCCTGCAGCATGATCACCGTGTCTACCAAGCTACTTGGGCCCTAGTGTTCCTCGTGCCGTCTGAACCTACCCAAAGGAAGTTCCATACCAATTGTCGGAGCTGCCCAATGCATCCTCTGTGAAAGCCACTAGTAGGAGGCGATATACTAGGCTGTGGCAAGAAGGACCTGGTTTGCCACTAAGGCGCGACCTGTTAGGGAGAGTTTGACCGATCTCCAATAGAGAAGCTTGCACCGAACACTCTCAAGGACCCGGGCAATCTGTTGCTCTGTTGTAATGTCAATACCCACTTGGCATCCGAGGTATCTCGCTGTCTGGCCCTGCGGTATCCATTTGAAGCCAAAGTCACTCCCCCACTCACGGATCTCGTGTGTCTCCTCAAAACCTATGAAGAAACCTATAGATTTCGTCCAGTTGATCTGTGCCCCCCCGAGGCCTCACAGTAAATAGCCACGGTGCCCCTGACTCTCTCCAGACTCGCTGTGGTGCCCTCAACATACAAGGCCGTGTCATTTGCAAACTCCGAGTCAAGTAGCTCCTCCTTCTGTCTAATTTTGAGCCTCAACCCTGTGAGACCCGCCACCTGTGATCTCAAGTAGTAGCCTAAAGCCTCCGCCACAAACAAGAAGAGGAAGGGAGCGAGCAGCCCTAGCGGACCGAGCGAGAGAGAGGAAAGGCCTCGCCTGTGTGTTCTCCGATAAGCATCTGACTGGAGCTCCCTGCATATAGCGCTAAAACTCCTCTAACCCATCTGTCTGAGAAACCCAATCTCCTCATAGTGCCCTTCCTCCAGGAAGGACCACTCCACCCCATCATAGGCCTTCTCAAAGTCCAAGAGAAGGACGGCCAGCGGCTGCGACTCCTTCCTAGATCAATCCACTGCCTCCCAGAATGTGAGGCTGTTGTCAAGGATGCTGCGCTCCTAAACAAACCCAGTCTGTGTGTCGTGATGATGTCGGTAGGATGGGGCCGTAACCGCAAACTCAAGACCTTTGCAAGGATCTTGTATGTAGTATCAAGCAGAGTGATCGGCCTCCACTGTCAAATGTCTGACCTATCTCTCCCGTTTGGGATCAAACAAATCCACCCCGTGCTCAAGAACTGAGGGAGAAAGCCTGTGTCAAAAATCTCCTGGCAAGCTAAACGGAAAGGGGTGGAGATAAACTCCCAAAAGTTTCGGAAGAAGACCGGAGTCAAGCCATCCTCACCCAGGCACTTCTGGGTCGGGAGAGCCTTGAGGGCTTCCCAGAGCTCCTCATCTGTGAAAAGCTTCTCAAGTTTGCTGCATAAATCCTGCGAGACTGTTGTCGGAATGTGATCCCAAACTAGCTCTCGGGCCACAAGACCAGCTGGGGTCATCCTCTCCTTCGGGTCAGTGTTGATGATGTCTTGCGAGTCCCAGAGATGTTGCAGCTGTGTGCCTGCCGATCGGGGTCTAGTGGTCTGAAAGAACTGCTTCGTCATCCTATCCCCCTGTTGCAACCATCGGGCCCGGGAGGAGTGATAGGAGAACTCAGCCCGCCGCAACTTTGTGTCCTGAAGCTCAAGATGAGCGCTCTCGAATCTATCACTAAGCCACTGAGAACCTGAGTCCTGCTTCCTGAGCCTCTCGATGGAGGCGAGGTCTCTCCTCATACCCGCTCACACTCCTGAAGGGTCCTCGTCCGCCTAAGGGCGTGAGTTTGCAACTCCTCACTGCTCCTCTGAATCGCATCGGCCACCCACGCAGCCCAGCCCTCGCACGGTGTCATCTCTGACTGCTCCCAAATCCCTGCCATGACTTGCTGGATCTCCTCGTCTTGCAAGAGGTCCTCTGGAATGTGGACCCCCTTTTGGGGGAGACCTCGGCGGGGCTGATCCAAGTGAAGTACACTGGAGAGTGGTCTGACATCATGGTACCTGCCAGAATCCCGGTAGATCCGCCTTTGTGTAGTGCCTAGTCCCCAACATAGAAACGGTCTAGTCTCTCTAGCAATCCATTGCATCTCCTCTGTCCAAAGGAGAAGAGAAGGCTGCCAGGTGTCCCACTGAAATCTAGCTCTCTCCACGGGTCTCTGCAACTGATCATGAAAATGAACTGCTCCCATGTGCTACGCTCAGATGCTGGCATACTAGAGAACGAGGCGCCGCCCTGCTTGTCTTCCCTAAACTCCAGGTTGTTGAAGTCACCTCCAACAATCCAGGAGTCTACATCCGAAAGACACTCTGATAGCCTCCTCCAAAAGGCCGGGCGATGCTGTCTACATGTTGGGGCATACATGTTTAGGATCCCAATCCTGGACTCTCCCGTCTGAACTCCCATCCAAACTACCCGTCCTGGAATGAGCTCGCCCTAATCGTAGACCTCTAGAGCCAAAGTCTGTGAGAGTGAGATGCAGACCCCTTCGCTCTGTCCTACTGCGGGGGACACTCCTCTGGACCTCTCCTTGGGGGAAGGTGATGACATCGTCTGATGTCTACGGCTGAAAACATGCGGTCCTGAATGATAAGGATGTCCACTGCCCGCCCTACCACTACCCTCTGCAACTCCTGCCGGAGTATCAGGTACTGCAGCTAGCTACGAACACGATTGTGGGGCCCGTGTACGTTCCAACTCACTATGGTCCAACTCATGAGGACGGGGGTGTCGGGAACAAGGCTCTCCTGTGACTGGGTGCATGTCCTAGAAAGATTGCCTTGTGTGACTTTGCCGGGGGTTTGGAGGGCGAGTAGTCGGTGTCTGTGCGGCGCCATTCTAGGGTGGATATTGGCTCAATACCGATCTTCCGTGCCCACTTCATCATGAAGGAGGCTTCCACCCCGAACAGCTCCGCACACTTTTGGAGGGGCCATAAGTGTGCCTGCTCCACCTTTGCCTCCAACGGCAATCTGATAACTCCTGTCGCCAAACCACACACCGGCTCCTCGTGCGTGAAGCTCAACTGAAAGTTCACTTCCACACCATGGGTGTACCAAAGGTCCAGTCCTTGTGGCCCCATCCACTCGTCCATCATGAGTGTAATCTGATTTTCCAAAATAGCATCGAACCATCTATCTGCACCGAAGACATTGGCCTGGTAACCCAGAAATCTCCACCCTCTGGCGAAGTGTGCCCCCTTCAAGGGTCTTGAGAAGGATCAACTCTGGGAGGGACTTTGGGCTCTCAACCACCAGTCTGTTCCAGGGGACTCCATCATCTGCTAGAACTGAGGTGGCCGACTCTGGCGGGGACTCGAGCGCTGTGCCAAATGCCCAACCAATGGAAGGGAGGATGGCTCGATACTCCTTGGGGAGCCCTGGGAAGCGGAGTGTAACCGGAAAACATGGAACATGGTGTGTCGTATCCATGTCCTCCACTATGAACCCATGATACCAAGGAAAGAGGTAAACAAGATGCCGACCAAGGAGAATGGGGCTCTGTTCCACAAGTGTCGAGGCAATGTCGGGAGAGCTCAACTGGATGAGGAAAATGCCTCTTCCATAGATGGTGACCTCTTGGATGTGGTCTCTCTCCAATGCCAAGCTTGCCTGGATCCACTCTCGCACCTGCCTCCGTGTAGGTGTGAGGCCCACAATTCTGCCCACAAGCGCCTTGTCCTAGAGGGACTGAATTGCCTGATGTACCTGTTGCTTGTTAGCTGGGGAAAGAAGAACCTTAACGGTTGTGGGAGTCAAGGGTGCTGCCATAGAGCCTATATGGCCAGACCAAGGGTCACCACCAAGATATTCTTTCACCTTAACAAGCACAAATGCTCCTGTTGCAGGGAGGAAGAAGAGAAAAAAGGAGGGGGGGGAGAGGAAGAAGGGCGTCTAAGGGGGAGGCGAAGGCGAGGCGAGACGAAGAGGCAGAGGAGAGAGATGGAGAGGGCGGAAGGGAAAGTAGAAGGGAGAAGGAGGGAGTGAAGGGGTGGAGGTGCAAGGGAGGAGGAAGATGGGTGGAGAAGAGGCCGGGAGAGGCGGAGTGGAAGGATGGAGGGGGAGGCGAAAACGCCAGAGGGGGCGCACTGGCGGGGGAGGCAAAAGGGATAGAAGGCGGGGGGGCGAAATAACCGGGAGGAGGGGGCGGAGGAGTAGCGAGGGGCCGAAGGAGTGGTGAGGGGCAGAGGAGCAACAAGATGGCGGGGAGAAGGAAGGGCGGAGGAGATGCGAGGTGGAAGGGTGGCGGGGAGGAGAGGCGGCAAGGTGGAAAGGGGGCGGGGTGGAGGAGCAACGAGCAGTGAAGTAGCCAGGAGGCAGCGGGGCAGTCAGGCCGCTGCGGACAGAGCGGGAGCTCACCCGCTTAGCTTAGAGCTGCTTCCGCCATTTTTGTTGACAAGCCCTTTCTTCCATGAATCTGGCATTTGTTGGTTTTGCCAAGCACAATTGACCATTTGTAGCAAAGCAGACTTGAGAATATCCCAAAATGGAAGAAAAAATTCAAGAGTGAGACCATCCCATTTGGAGACTCCCATCTACCACATGATTTAATTGCATCAGATAACTCCTTTTCAGTAAAAGGTTCCTTCTCCAAGGCCTGTGCAGGAGAAACAATGGGAGAGACATGTTGTAAAAGCTGTCATCACCGTGCAGACAAAACCTTCCATGAGAGGAGATCCACATGCCCAAACTGTCGAGCAGAGTGAGTGACACAAGCAATAGCAAGTTGTGATCGAGAGGAAGTTCAACAATTATCATATATAAGCACTCAGCAAATACTTGTAGATTGCCTCTTGTAATGCAAGCTTTTGAGAGACTGTTTTGAGGAACAACCTTTATCCAAAAAAGCCCCTTTGTCTTGCTCTTGTCTCCCATTTAGAAAGTTTCCTATGATCATTACATTGTAGACAATGTTTTGCCTGGCATAGCGACATGCTTTCATCCAAAGACAAAGGCTGAAAATGACTAAGCTCAGTCAATGTTTGGCAAGTGTTTTTGTCTTGAGCAACAGTGTCCCTCAATGTGTTCATGTAGTTCTGCCATAATCACGAATGGCTGATTGCATTCTAGCAACAAAAGCATCCCATGCATAATCAATATTAATATGACTCTGATATGAAAGAGGTTTAATGGCATCACAAACCATTGCCTTGCAAGCATCATGCTCTAAGTAGCTATTATTCACAATCAGAAGCCTCCTTTGTGAGAACCTGTCATCCGGCATTCCGTGAAGGGATATCCTCAAATATAAAGGGGCATGATCTGAATGCGTAAAGGCATAAGCAATCCACATTTTGCAAGTGATGTTATCATAATGTTGTGGATGAACCGAATTCCAACGATCCAGGCGAGCCCGATAAGAAGACATGCATTATGTTTGAAGGTATAGCCTGGCAACATAGGCTGTAATTCCTTCCAAAGATCAACAAGACGAAGCTGAATAATTAAGACCAATTATGCCTTTCAAAAGCCAACATATGAGTATTACCAAAAGTATTCCGTGCTATGGGGTATTATTGAAATCTTCACAAATGAAGGCATGATGTCTCCAGGGATAATGTTGCATAGCCTCCCAAATGAAACCTCTATTGCAAGAGGATTGAGGTGCATAAACTGAGTCAAATTCAAATCTCTCTCCCTAGATAAGACATTGTATGATAATCCATCTACCTTGGTTGTCAATGAGGGCAACAGCTGGTCGAAGATCATGTTTCACCAAAAAGACTACACCCGAGAAAGAGTGCTCCCCTGCATAAAAGATATCATACCAAGAAAAATGACCTTGACCTCTCGAATACATATGCTGATTGTGTTCTTGTAAAGCCACTATATCTGGCTGCAATTGATGGAGATACACCCAGATGAGTTTCCATTTCCTTACATCACATAAACCTTGTACATTAAGTGTCAAACATTTGATTTGTGACAGCATATTTACAGTCTATGTACAATTGATAGCAAAAATAGATCAAGTTTGCATATCCACCTCAGGATCTGGACCTCGACCCTGAGGAGACACAACATTCTTTGGAGAAGACAACAAACCAGGATTGTGTTCTTGTAAAGCCACTATATCTGGCTGCAATTGATGGAGATACACCCAGATGAGTTTCCATTTCCTTACATCACATAAACCTTGTACATTAAGTGTCAAACATTTGATTTGTGACAGGATATTTACAGTTTATGTACAACTGATAGCAAAAATAGATCAAGTTTGCATATCCACCTCAGGATCTGGACCTCGACCCTGAGGAGACACAATGCTGTTTTTTGACCTTTTGAGGTCCGATTTTGACGTTTTTTAATAATTTAGCATTGCCCAAACATAAACTACCTTGTCCCGCACCATTTCGAGGGGAGAAAAAATTTCAATTTTTTGTCCGTACAGACCTCTGCCGGCTGATGCACGATAGTGCCAAGAGTCCGTACAACTTGTCAGAAGGCGATTCCGAGCAGTTTTAGGCTACTTTTTTGACATTTTTTGCTTAGATTTGTACTCCCGTGATCCCCACTAGTGATTTGAGCTTCCCGAGCTTACCCACAAGTCATTTTGATTGTACTGACACTCCGGTACATTGACTTGAGGCTTCCGAACAGCAGGGAATACTCTTTTCACACCTCGTCATCTCCTACAGTAGTACATTTTCGCTCATTTTTTTTAGCACTTTCACTCATTTTTTTGAGCCTCTTCTGTGCATTCGGTGACTCTTCGATCGGCACATTGAGAGTCATGACGTGATGGCCCTTGGTGGCTGCTTCCATGGTCTTCATCAACACATCTTCCAAGGCATTCTCGACATGAGCATCTTCGACACATCATCGACGAGCATGATGTGCACACTTTTGTGTGGTAGCTACTTTGGGCACATGGGTTCTTTATCCTTGCTATGCATAAAATGAATGAAATATATCTTTACTACTTTCTTGTTTGAGTCAAGGGTACTCTGCCCTAGGTTGTCCCCCAAAATGAATGCAAATAAATCATGTGTGTTGAGTCAAAGGTTCTCTGCCTTAGATAGTCCTCCTAAAAAGATGTATTTTCCTATTTTGTTTTGGTGTGTGGCTCCATGTCTCTTATCAGCCCCTGGAGCCAGGAGGGGATGTACTGTGGGAGCCATGTATTGGCTTTGATAGGTTTAGAGGGGGATGTATTGTGAGAGCCATGTATTGGCTTTGATAGGTCTCGTTATCAAGCTTGGCCGAGTTCCAGGATGTTGGTGTATTCCTTAACCTATGAGCTGGTCATGTAGCCATGCTATAACATGATCCTCTGAGCATGTTGAGTCTCAAGTAATGAGAGTGCTTGGATCAACCTCTGAACACGCTCAGACTTTAGCCTTTGAGCTACATAGGGTGCACAGTTTGATGACCGTCATTGTCATGTTCTGTTCTTGGTTCCATTCCAATAGTCCCTCACCTTAGACCTGTCACTGTCATGTTCTGTCCTTGGTTTCATTCTAGTAGTCTCTCACCTTGCCTTCATGGGGGGATGTTAGAATATGAAGCCAAGTTGAGTTAGTTTGGTGTGTTCTAGTGTGTTCTATGGATGCCACGTGTCATATTGAGAGTTATCCCATATGCATAGGTGTTCATATGTGTGTGTGTGCTCTTATATAAGAGTTATACTTGTCTAGTGTTGAATGAATCAAGCATCAAGCTACAAGCTCTTTGGTCTACATGTGAGTACTCTCATTTTTGTTCATTGCTCTAGTCATTTCATTTAAATTTCATTATGTCTCCTTTTGAATATCACTTCCTCTCTCCGTAGCCTACCCTCTCTCTCTCCCTCTTTCCACCATGTTCCTTCATAGTCAACCAGTGGTAATTTATTTCAATTTACTACCTCGGACACTCGTGTATTTCTTGAGTGAGTAAGAAACGATCAACGGTTGCTACCTCAACATATGAATCTTAGTATAGGGCAGCTTTCACAACCACAATGGAATTTGTCTAGTTGAGACATTTATGGGCAGATCTACATGCATCATTGGAGGAGCCTACTCCAAATCTCATTCACTAATAGTTAGAAAGAAAGAAAGAAAGATATATTAACGTCCACGGGAGACCTCGCGGGCCTATGGGACAAAGTGCACAGAAAAGCGAACTCATACAAGCCTCAGTGGGCTGAAGCAAAGGGTACGCTATGACCCTTGATGAGTACTAATCCATGCTAACAGAATCATAATCATAAACATAATCATAATCATATCATATCAATTAATCTATCTAGGCACTGGGACGAAACCAAAGCCTGGTACAGTGATGGCTCTCTGGTGGGCTGCAAAAATATCTCGTATCTGCGTTTGTCGAGCGGGGGGCGCGGTCTCCTCGCTCTCTGGACTCTCTGGGCTATGTCTAGAGTGATTCCGCGTCTCTGTCGGTCTCCTCTGAGGAAAGCGGTGATAGGTCGGACCTCAATAGAGTGTACTCTGGGGACTCTCTGTCGCACGTGGCCTTTGTGTCCCTCTCTCGGCGGTACTGTGCCAATGCAGTGGTGTGGAATCTTATGTTTCATGCATGTACGAAACACATAGAGATACATTATCACTATGTGAGGGGAACTCAGCTCCGCCTTTCGCCATACTACATGTAGGGGAGATCAGTGTTGTCTTTTGCCCTACACACCAAAATGTGGCAGATCTCTTCACCAAAGCTTTACCTTGTGAAAAGTTTGAGGCTCTTTGCAAAGATTTGAACTTATATCCATTTGCTGATTGACATTATTCCTTGTATATTTAGACATTGTCACTGCAAGGGGGTGTTACAAATATTAATCTCTAAGGTACACTCGGTTTTGACTCACCCTACGGATGTAGGTTTTGTCATATTGACAGCCCTCTTGTACTTCATTCTTGCAATCTCATTTCAACTGAGCTCCACATTTTTAGCTTTTAACCTCCATAAACTCTCACAAATTGGAGATCAAGTGACGGGGGTTGGGGGGGTCTGCTAGAAGAGCCGGCAGCAAAGGAGGGATGCTATTGCGCGAGGCAGGAAGGGGGCTGCGAGGGGGAGCTGTTGTTGCACGGGGCAGGAGGGAGTTGTGAGGGCAGGTTGCTGTGATTGCACTTAGAGAGAAAGAAAGAAATATTAATGTCTTTTGGAGGTACGGGCCTATGAGATAAGGTGTGCTAAAAAATAATATCTCATACAAGACGCCATGGGTCACTACTGAGTGCTATAATAAAACCCCAAAATCGAAAACCTAAAAATCTTGAGAGAAACAAATGATATGGTCAACTATGATCCTGGTGCCTCAGTAGTCCTCTGATGGGGTATAAGAATATCTCTGTTGGGTCATCTCTTGCTATGGTGGAGTTGTGGCCTTGTTGATCTGTATTCAGTGGCCCATATCGGGAGTGATACCTCGACTCTGCCCCCCCCCCCTCCCCCAACCCCCGCCCGAGTAAAATTGGGATAGATTGGACCTCCATTATGTGTGCTCTGCTTTGCACTGTGCAAGGTCTTGGTGGCTCTGGCTCTATTGCTCCTCGTCTCCTCTTCGTGCTAATGCACTCTGTCCTCCATCTCGGCTAGCTCTTCCTCCTCCACTCCAATGTGACACAGTGCTAACTCAAACATTTAGAAATTGTGACATGGTTCTATATCCGATCTAGCTTTGTTTATTAAAAGTCTTCAAAAGATTGAAGAGAGAGAGAAAAGAGGGGGGAGGGGGGGAGCTCATGACTGCTTGCAAAGCTCGAAATTGTGTGTAAAAAAACTAGAGCTTAGGGAGTGGCTGATGCTACCTTCAAAATCATAAATGCTACTCACAATTTAGACTTTTTGTGTTTTTGTGTGTATTTCAGCAATTGCTGAGTTGCTCGACAATGCTATTGATGAGGTATATTGTTAAGCTGAATTTGTTCTCCCTTTTGTAATTATGGAGATGAACTAGTATCAAATGTAGAGCTTAGCCAAAATTTTATACCAAAAGTTTTGACTCCTGTGTTCATAAAAAGAGGTAATTTTTGACGTATAACTATATACCAAAGTTAATACCCTCTATTGATGCCCCTTCAATTGATGTAGGTGCAAAATGGTGCAACATATGTGAGTGTGGATTCAATCCCAAGTCCTCAAGATGGTAGTCCTATGCTTCTTGTGCAAGGTACGTTTGGATACAAGCACCCAGCTTTCTTGATCTAGAATACGATGAGATTAGAATGGATTTGTGTTTTGTAGATTTTTGTAGAAAATTTGTTAGATAACAAAGGCGCATGTTGAACAAGATAAGCCTACACTATGTATCTAACATTAGAATGCCATACACAAGGTAGAGTGGTTTCCTTAATTTATATCATTTCACATCGTCAATAGCCTATTTGTTGGAAAAAGTGATGAATTATGGATTAGTTTGCTAAATTACCCTTGGGAAATTTTTGGGTTAGGATTATAATTAGAGGTAAAAAAGAGTGTTAGGTAGACCTTAAGACATTCATGATGTTATTTCATGGATTGGCATGAAAGAATTGTAAAGGGGCCACATTATGTGCCAAGCTCCCACATGCATTTATTATGGACAAAGAGAGTCCTCGCCTCCTCACCTCCTTAGCTAGGGTTTGCTATATGTGAGGTTCATTGTGTGTTTGCAGTAGTTGGTACATTTTAACTTGTTTGCTTTCATTCTAGCAAGCGTTGGCATTTCCATTGCAACAATTCATGTGTGTGTGCACGCACACGCATATATGTTTCTACGTGTGTTTGTGTATGGAGGGCACTTCAATCTAGAAGGCCTCCACCTCAGTTTTCTTTCATGATATCAGAGCACAGGTTGAAGCAAGACCTTTGAACCTTGCTGGCAGTCCTCTAGCTTGTGTGCAAACAAATTCTGAGCAAGAGACTCGAGAACGGAGAAGCTACGCAACTGTTGCATGCAAAAAGACCTGCAAAAAGAGGAAATACAATGTAGATATCACTGCCAAATATCACCGCCAATGCATTGTTATAGCTGATGTGCCATCAATCTTCCCCATCTGGATCCTCCTGTCCAATCTCACTGAATAGCTGAAAAGAAATTTCTGGGTCATCCTGAATGAAAAGGGTTTCTCCAAAACCACTCTTCTGGGTCCTATTGAAACCTCTGCAAGTGTCTCCTCTCGATTCAGCCCTAAACCAAATCAAAACTTTTCTTCTTAGTATCAACATGATAGTAAAGATCATCATGATGAGAATGACATGAAGAAAAAAGGGCCTTGCTTTTATTGTGGGAAGCCTGGCCACTTTACTTCTAAGTGTCTGAAGAAATGGTACTAGTAAAGACCTAAATCCACTGGTAAATGCAGGTCTAAGCCTACTGGTAAAGAGACTGCTAATGTAACTATGCTCCAGACTAGTAATTAGCTATCTCAAATCCAAATAAGTTTTGAGAAAGCCTTAGCTATCTCAAAACCAAATAAGTCTAGCCAAGTTGATGAGTTATGAATTATTGACTCAGGGCACAACTATGAAAAGCTCCCAAAGAAGGCTCAAGAAAAAAAGGTATCTTGAACTGATACATTCTGACCTATGTTGTCCTTTGAATGTCAAAGCAGTAGGAGCTAAGGTTTAATTCCTGACATTGATAGATGATTATTCCAAGAAGACATGGGTGTACTTCTTGAAGGAGAAATCCTTAAGTACTTTAAGGAATTTGTTGCCATGGTACAAAATTAGGTTGGCAAGCATTTTAAGGCTCTCATATCAGATAAAGAGGGAGAATATATGTCGATTTGTTGTTTTGTAAAGAGAAGGGCATTGAAGACAACACTCTAGTTCTCATGCTCTCCAACAAAACGTTGCTGCTGAGCACACGAACCATATCCTAGGTGAGAAAACCAGGAGTATGCTGAAAGCCCATAATATACCAAACTATTTTTGGGGCTTTAAGCATTAAATACACCTATGTACCTTCATAACCGGACTGCCATGAAAGCAGTACTGATCATAACTCCTGAAAAGGCCTTTGCTGGTATAAAAAGCCTGAAATAGGTCACCTAAGGATATTTGGCTGCACAGCCTGAAATAGGTCACCTAACCATATTTTGGATGCCAATAGATGGAAAACTGATAATAAATTTGTCAAAGGTATATTTATTGGCTATAGTACATAATCTAGAATCTTGAAATGATACGTCTGTTGTTTTGTTTGCTACCCATGTTTAGGAGGCCATATATCCATTTTAAGGTGAGGGACCATGATTCAAGTGTCTAGGATTAAGGCTAGACAAATCGAGATTCTGGATACATCTAGTGTGTAGGAATAGTCCTAACCCAGTATTGATTATCTAGGGTTGAGACTAGGCCAACCTAATATCAGTATTTGCCAAGGGTGAGGGCATAGTCTAACCATGGGTTTGGAATGACCTGAAATTGAGACTGAAGCTAGCATGGATGAGGTACAGATTCCGTGGATAGAGATATTTTAGAAAGGCAAAGCTAATCTGGGAATAGGTCGGTTTTATGGAAAAGCTTAGTGCATAACTTCAAATAGGGATTGGATGCTAAAGATAACAGGCACATATATCAGACATTTGTATGGCCTTTAAGCTTTCATTACTCTAGAACTAGTAATTCTTAAAGTGCTCTATTTGAGAGCAAGGGATTCCCTTATTTTTAAAGCCTTAATAACTTTGTATAAAATCCCATGTCTCTCAACAGTTTTCCTTTCCTAAACTCAACAAGGTCAAGCTCTTCTTCAATCATGTCAATACCACATTTTAAGGCTTATTTTTACGCCAGTTTTCTTTTCTTCTTTTTTGTTTTCGAACTTTTTAACCAGTCCCTTTTTAATGAGATTTGAAAGGATGGTCATACCAAATGTTTTTATTGATTAATGTCTAGCAAACATTACTTAATGCTTTGTGAAGGTTGTCTTTCTTGTTTAGACCTCTAACATAATTTTTGGGGTGTATTATTTCAAAGATGATGGAGGGGGCATGGACCCTGATTGTATGAGGCAATGCATGAGCTTAGGCTATTCTCGAAAGACTGCAAAGACAACAATTGGTCAATGTATGCTCTCTGCTTATGTCTGCATGTGTTATAAATGAGAAGCTAGTACATATATTTGTCCCCTTATTCTTGTAGTTGTTCTTTGTATCTTTTTTCAAGCTTGTGGTTGGATTTGGTATCTTTTTTTAAGGTTATAACTTTTCAAAGATTAGTCTTGATCCTTTGGTGGTCAACATAATAATGTCAATATATGCAAATATTTTAAAGTAAGTTTAATTCTTTTTGTTCTCAGACGGTAACGGATTCAAAACAAGTACAATGAGACTAGGAGCAGATGTTATTGTTTTCAGCTCTTGCTTGCAAAATGGGTATGGGTTTTAATATCACTTCCATTGTTTAAAACAGCCTAGCAAAAGTTGATGAGGACACCCATGTACACCCATTTTTTACTACTTCTATTGAATAGTGCGCTTTGCAATTTAAAACAACACAGTAATAACTAAAGGAACCATTTTTCTGTTTCAGTTGAGTCTTCGTTGCCTTAAAAGACTGATGTAGGTTTTTGTTCTCATCATGTGTGATGCATTCTGTGGCTATACAGGTGTATTACAGAGAGCATAGGATTGCTTTCCTACACATTCCTTCGTGCAACGGGGAAAGAGGACATTGTAGTTCCAATGGTAGTCACTCTTATTATTGTGATAGGAGGAGGACATAGGAATGAAAATTTTGTTAGTGTATTTAGAATTTGTAGAGGAATTGTAGTGTAAATTTTCAAAGAGTTCTAGTGTCATGTTCAATATGGCTTATTTATTCCTATGTTTTCTCATTCGTACAAGGTTGACTTCGATCTTAGATCAAATGGTGGAATGCGTAAGCCATTGATTCGGACCACTGAACATGATTGGTTGCATAATCTGACTATCATTCTGCAATGGTCACCTTACAAAACAGAAGTTGAGCTTTCAAACCAGGCAAGTGTAATTGTGCATTGCGCTTTGAATGGAAATTTAGGGTGATTGAATGTCCAAGTTATTTTTGTGCTTTGGTTTATTGATCTAGTGGTAGTTGTTTCTTAAAATCTTATGGATTGTGAATGTATTACCTAGAGACTGGTGAGGGCATTGAAAGCTGAGTAAACGGGTCTTTTGCAAATTCTCGCCATTGTGCAAATGAGCAATATCTTGCCTTGAATGCAGTTTGATAATGTTGGGCCACATGGAACCAAAATAATTGTATATAATCTATGGTTAAATGATGATGGGGAGCTCGAGCTGGATTTCGAAAAGGATAAGCAGGTCTGCATCCTATTTTGAAAGACATAGAGATGGTCGTTTGCTGTGAATTAGATTGAATGTATTAAATGAGTTCTTAAACCTTAGCTTTAAACGCTTGTGCATCCAAATGGTTTTGGTGTTTCTCTTGTTTGTAGAATCTTGGAGCTTGGTGTAGGAGAAAATACACAATATGTAGCTTCATGGTTATGAAGTAATATGAAATTCAAGCTCTTCTTGCTCCAATTATGATGATTCCTAGAGAGTGTGGGTTGTCATGATTGTTTTTTGTAGTGCAGGCAATGCTGATATTATCTGTAAGAGCTATTGACTTCCTTGTGAGTCATATTTCATGGATTTATCATGTGGTGATTTTCTTAAATGATATGTTTTGTATTGTAGGGCATGGTGATTGTCATTGGTGAACATGAAGACTATGTATGTGATTTTTGTGGCTGTATGAGATCCTCCTGGATAACATGGTTAGCCTCATGGTAAGTGAGGGTGCCTAAGGCTATACTGAAAGGGGACAATCTGTCCATATGGAGTCCCAAGCTCTCAAACCATGTGCATGTATGGGCATACCAACACCTCTAACACTCTCAGCTGCTAATGCATTGATGCGGATAAAGCCAGCCATGGTGACCTGCGTCAGCCTAAGAGCAAGGAACCATAATCCCTGACTCAGTAGAGGTATGTGATCACCTGGAATGCTGCATCCAGCTATAGTGGGGTACTCCAAACTCAGCTAGAATGATCTGGTGTGGAATTGACGGCAGACTGTGGATCATCTATGACAATAAGAGAACATGGAGCCTCTCCACTCGAGCCTAGTCTACCTCTGTTAGATGAGGCCCTCGACAGGGATTGCCATACATGCTTGTTGGGCGGACCAAGGAGTCAAAGAGATATAGAGTTGGTCCAGGGATCCTAGAAATGAGAGAGAAAGCATTGCTGCTTAAGTCTGGCAAGTGCAACATATCTGTTGCTTAGTCGGTCGGGCCTAAATAGTTGGTCATATGATGAAAATCAAGTTAAAGAAAAGAACTCCCAAATATGTGTACGATGCAATGAGCTCTACCAGTGTGGATTGCTCTTTGTGCATGGCTGTCCGGATGTGTCGAAAATCATAACCTTGGTTTTACCAAGATTGACCTTTAAATCATATGTCTCACAGAAGGTATACAGTACATCTAAGTGTTGGTGGAGGCCCTTAGCTGAGAAGAGAGTAAGACTACATGAAACCAGCCTTCATAGATTAAAGTGTGGTGGGACCACTTTAACTACAACATACACAGTAACTAACCAAACAATCAATCACCACAAACTTAATCACAAGCAGCTAGAGTGCTCCTACTTAGAAACAAGGACACCGAATCGCGTTTGGCTGGTGCCCCTTGTGGTATTTTTTAAATATTCATATAAAGCCAAAGCGGCTGATTACAAGGTCTCTAAAGCTGCACCACAGGCAAACCACTGCCCACAGACTTCCAATATCCTGCACACCCTGCAATCCCTACTCAACCTTATATGGAGAATAGGGATCCAATTACTAGGCAATCCTACAATCTCCCCGCCCACCAAGTGTGCAACAACACCCCAACGGCATCAATTGACTGTGCGGTTCCTCACCTACACAACCCAGTGCCCAACCAGCCAGACACGGCTGAACAATTGCAGAAAAGCCCCAAATTGCCAAACTTTGGTGCAATCAATCCACCAGCACTTCCAAACAAGTCACTCTTATCTGTAGCCCTCTTGGCTAAAACCAACCCTTCTTGGCGAAGAAAAAATCTTAAACACAATAACCAACCAGCAACCAGTCCGGGAACGGCAAAAGCAGGCTAAAGCTAGCCTTCCTCTACCCAGAATCCACAAAAATCAGGTCACCTGGGCTGGCAAAACCCTAGATTCTGCCTGGCACAGCCCAAAAGCAACTTAGAAGAGGTCACCTAAGCCTGAAAAGCTCCAAAACCAGCAGCTTATCCCAAAAGCAACCAAAAATAGCTCAGCTCCAAAACAGCCCACAGCACCTGCAGCAGCCTCTGTACAGCCTGGAAGCAACAAAAACGAATTGATCTGGAGGCCCTTGGCACAAAAATGAATTTTATTTTTGAGCTTCTGGCAGTCTTGGCGTGGAAATCGTGAGTGTGCAAGCCAATTACTAGACAATTAATTCCTAGGATCAATAGCCCAAAATCAGGCCAAGAGGAGAGAGAAAATGCATCGCAATTTTCCTAGAGTGTGCCTAGAGCTGGGTGACCTATTTTCTGGCTAAATTATGGACTTTTGCTGCTGCTGGTGACCTCCATGAAGCAGGGCAATTTGCTTGGGTGCTGTTCCAGCTGCCAGAAGCTAGGCAGGAAGTGAAGCGATTTTTCTACAGGCTGGTTTTTGCTGTTTCTCTAGTGTGTGACCTAAGTGATGATGTAAGCCAAAGGCCCCCACATGAGAGGTTCCTTTGATTTAGGCCAGTCCCATTGATGTAGGGGCTGATTGCCACTGATTTAGGGGAGGTGCCTACACTATCCTCTCTTTCTATAAAATGGAGGTTATTCCTTCATTCTAATACATGGATTTTGCCTTACTTGTGCTCTCACTCTTTGTGCCATGATGCATCTCTTCTATCCCTCACTCCTCTACATTTGGTATCAGAGCTGGTAGGCTTTGTAGAACTCATTTTGGTAGTGCCACCTCATCATCTTCTCCAACACCTCTTTTTGAGCTTTCTTCTTCCTTCTTTCTTAGAATTTTCTTAGCTCTGTTCTCCCCATTCCTTGCGACTTTCGCCAAGCCCTTCCAGCTGGAGTTTCTACACTATGGGGCGCTCCCCTGGCCCAGAGTATTCTCCCAGAGATGGTGTATTCCACCCGCGCTGACCTAGCAAGTTGAAACGTCAAAACGCGCAATTTCGCCTTTCTGCTCAACCATTGCCTGAGCCCTTCTAGCACAAGTCGGTCCATGCCTAGAGCCTGCTGCTGATGAATTTTGAAGGCCAATGCTTGCTGGAGCAAGGAGAAATCAGAGAAAAGATAGTCACAGAAGGCGCAACTCTCCGAGATAAAAAGGCACACTATTTTAGCAATGCTCTGTGGTGAACTTACTTGGGTATTCAAGCTTTAGTTTTGCACAAAAAGCCCTCTTAAACTCTTCTTCAGTTGTGTGAATTGTGCCCTCCAAGTTGAGCTAGTCTACTGCAATGCATTTTTGACAGTTTTGGACATTTGATGCTAGAGTAAATGCTGGGGTAATGCTTGAGGATTAAAGTAATACTAAAGTACAATTCAGAGAATGCATTTTCAATTTGAAATTCAGTTAGGACTGATCTTTTGTCAAAATGCCAAGCTCTGAGGGATCTTCAAATGCTAGTCACTTGAAGAAGACTACAAGAAGGGCAAAATTCAAAGTGAAGAAGACCCCAGCCAAGAAACTTTGGAAGAAGCCAACAGGGTATGAGTATGCTAAACAATTAGGATTCTCTGAATTTATCTCTAGCAATCTACATTGGTATGGTGAGGGAGATTTCTTTGTTCCATAAGATTAGTCATTTTGTAAGAGAGTAGACACTGCCTGACAAAGGTAAGACCCTCTCATGGCTACTTATAAAATTGACAAGTTCAATGGCCAAGGATTCCATACTTGGCAGATGAAGATAAAGTTTATGCTTATGAAGGAAAATCTATGGGACTTAGTCAAGGAAAGAACTCAAACCTTTCAGGAAGGTGAATCAACTACAACAAAAGGTAAAGGAAAAGCCACTGACTCTACTTCTACACCTGCAGATGCAAAGAGAATTGAGAAAGCCTATGCCATCATTGCATTAGGTTTGGGTGATGACTATGTACACCACATTTCAGATTTGGAATCCCCTTTTGAAGCATGGCACAAGTTAGACATATTGTTTGGTGCTAGCTCTCGTACTTCCAAATTAAATCTGAAAATTAAGTTCTTTGAACTTAAAATGGAGGGAGATAATGTTGCTGCCCATGTCAACACTATGAGAAGTATTATAACACAAATTCCCCTGTCACTGAGGATGATGCTATGGCAGTGCTTTTAAAGAGCACGCCTTAGGATTTTGACTATGTGATTACTACTTTGAAGAATCTACCTCAACCCTCATTAGAAGGCATCATTAGTGCCTTACAAGAAGAGGGAAGGGAGAACAATTCAAGAGTTGGCAAAATGCATACAGAGGCACTTGCAGTGAGGTTTTCAAAGAGCAAGTACAAGGCTTGTAAACACTGTGGGAAAAACAATCGCCTTGAGAAGGATTGTTATAGAATCAACCCTTGCTCATATTGTGGAAAGAATAATCACTCTAAAAAGTTTTGCAATGAAAAGAAGAGGACTATGTCAAATTTGGTTGAAGAGAGAACTCCATCAGCAAAAGAAGCATCCAACTTTATGATAGAAGACAAGGACTTCGCCTTTTGAGCAACTTGTCTTTGAATTTTTGTTTATCATCACTTGGTCAAATTTTGAGGTTCTTTGCCTGGAGTAGTACTCCAAAAAGAATATCATGTCTCTTGTAAATCACCTCTGGTCACCATATGATGTAGGCCATGTGATATGTGTTTGGTCTATCCCAGTTTTGTAAACCTTGACCCTTGGGCACCTTTGCTAGCATGAGATCCTAGACATAGATTTATCCTTGACCACCATGAGATGGCATGAGAAAGTATGAGACTAGATGTATCCTTGACATTGCAAGAGGCAAACCCTTGAGAAGGGGTATGTTGGGATAACTATGGTCAAGGGCTTGCTCTATGGTGCATGCGTGCATCTAGGGGAGTCACATGTGTGTGTGTGTGTGTGTGTGTGTGTGTATGTGTGGTGTGGTAGTAGGTGAACGGGAGAAGGAAGTGAAGCGTCGAGAGGGTGAGAGCGTCGAAGCCAAGCCTTTCTGCAGCATCGTCGAAACCTTCCTGTACCGTACCGTACAACCAGTACGGCCACCCGTACAGCCTGTACGGCGGTTTTCCGTACAGCGCATAGCCCGTCTCTTTTCCATCGCTCCCTAGATTTGCCTGCGTGGTGCTTCGCTGTCTTTTTTTCGTCACTCTCCAAATTTCCTGTGTAGCCTCATCCGTACAGTCGTACGGCACACGTGCATCGTCCGTACGCTTCTAGTTTTTCTGTTTCTGCTGTGTCAGTCCCCGTTCTGGCTGTACACCTGCCCCCTTGTACAGCTCCGTATACCTGCCCCCTCCGTACAGCTCTATCCGTACAATCCTGCACGCTCCCCTACTTCCAACCGTACAACTACTTGGAGTTTTTTCTTGGGCTCTGTGTTCTTCTCCGAACGTCTTGTGTTCCAGCCTAAAATCCTGCATTCCTATCTGTTTTGTTTTTCTCCACGTTATACTCTTTCTATCCTTTCTGGTGGACCTCCTGTGTGAATACTTCTTTTGGGACTCGTTTTTTGTTAGCCTTTACTGCCCTTTTACAGGTATTTTCACTTACAAGTCCCTCTTTTCACAAAGTCATGGCAGAGTATTCATATGAAAAAACGTTTCAAAAGGAGCGCACGGCTCCCTACAAGAAACAAAAGCAGGTTGAGGGTCAGCATGACCCGATACATGAGACTCTTGAGGCTCAACTGGTATATGATATAATGCATGAAGGATTTGCAGATACTAGAAAAGAGTGGAAAGACTTGGTTCCTTCAGTTGGCCTCATGGTTGAGGTCGATGAAATTGTGGATCCGGTCAGAGAATATGCCAAGAATGCAGTCATTTTATTTTTTCCAGGCCGAATGCCACCTGCTGCAGAAATAGGCAACTGGCTGACACGTACATTGGCTGGCTCTTTTGTTCGTAAAGTACACTATGCGGCGAGAGGCTTTTTTGAGGTGATCATGGTGGATGAGATCCACAGACAAATGCTTTTGGAACTCTCACCTCTTTTTTTTGGGCAGCAAATGGTGCATGTCTTGCCATGGTCTCCCACAAGAGACTATCAGGCTTTAATTCGACACAGATGCCCAGTTTGGGTCGAAGTTGTTGATTTCCCCCAATGTATGGCCTCGCTTTTGCCTAAAATTGCAGCATCTTTAGGTAAAGTGGTTTGCCCACCACGGCCAAATGGAAACTCAAACCGATTTTGCATTCTCTGGGATACTGATAATCCCACACCGGACTCTTATTCAGTCACGGTGAATAATGTGAACATGGGAAGTGCTTTCTATAAACTCAAATGGGGTTTATTTGCAGGGGCCTGTTTTGAATGCAAAAAGTTTGGACACATGGCTTCACAGTGTCCAATGAATCCACATAAAATGCCTCGTGCCACTTTGTCAGTTTCTATGCCCACTAATTCTGTGGCCTGGAGAAATTGTCCCCACTTCCCATTTTATTCGACATCTTGGTTATCCTCTAGGCTGGGGACTCACCCGCTCACAACAAACTGATTGGGTGCTAGCAAAATTAAGGGCAAAACTTGAATATTGGAAGCTTGCAACTTGGCCATTACATGTTCGCCTGCGAATCACGCAATCCATTTTGATAGCATACATACAATTTTATCTGCCTCTCACCATGTTTACTAAGGCAGATCTGGTTTCATTTATGTCAGCTATCATGGAAATTTTCTGGCGTTCAAAACATGGCAAGAAAAGTCTCAGATTACTCTCTATGCATCGTCTTTGTTCTCCCAAGATGCACGGAGGTCTGAACATTCTTGATATTCAAATGCATTTACTTGCTCACAGAGGGAAAATGATGATACAGTTTATGCAAGGAGATCAGCCTTGGGCTTACATGATTCACTCTCTCTTATTACATCTTCATACACCTGCCTTTGGGCATTGGCAGCTGACTCAGTGGGATTTTTTATTTGGCTCTATCCAAGGCAAGATCAGAGGATGCCCTTTTGTCTCTCGTCTGCTTCTTGATTGGAAACATATTCTATCCCATTTGGAATGGCATGGCAGGGACTCTCTCTCGGGCAACTCCTTGAGGGTAGAGAATATTTTTTGGTCAAAAGTTTTCCACCCCCCTTTGGCCATACAAGAACCCCGACGTTCTTATTTTCTCTCCTTCAAAGGCATTTCATCTGTGGCGGATGTACTTCGGGATGATGGCACAATCTTATCTTTTTCTATGGCTGCTCGCAAATATGGCTTGGGAGCTCATTATCGCCCTTTATGGCATCGAATATCAACAATGCTCCAACCGTACTTGCCGGTACCCCATTTGGAACTTCAGAATCGGCTTGAGGATTGGATCTTACGCTCTCCTTCCTTATATGTCCGTCCTCTGAAGCTCTCACATATCACAGTGTCATCACTGTATAAAGTGTTATTACCTCCGCCTTGGATTTCCCACAAAGCAAATACTGTTTGGCATATAGATCGCCCAATGAAGTGGTGGAGAAAAAGGCTGCGTCTTCTTTGGCATTACAAAGTCCCTCTACGACAACAGCTTTTCCTATGGCGAGTTCTTCTTGGCATTTTTCCGTCCGGACAGTTACTCGCACACAGACATATAGCTTCAGCTGTTTGTCACCGATGTCAGCACTCTACTGAATCAGTGTTTCATATCTTTTGGTCCTATCCAAACACTTCTGATCTCATTGCTCTTATCAGACAGAGGCTTCGACAGCGATTTCCTACTGTTACTTTTGGCAGATTTTTCTGGTTGTTTGGCTTTCATCCAGAGAGACAGGGTTTTGATTTATTTTTTGTATGGGTGTGCTATTGGACACTATGGACTTTATGGATGGACAAAAATCATAGAGTCTTTGGTGATCCACTTTTTTCATCTTTTCTTTTTTTCAAACGATCTCTGCAACAATCTTTTTATGATTGTCTTCAGACTCGTTTGATTGATCAGGATGTATATACAGCTTATACTGAGATCTTTAGTTGAGTAGTAGTTACTTCGTCTTTTTGAAGTAACTATGAATGTAATTTTTCTACATCAATAAAAGATTTCTTCCCACAAAAAAAAAAAAAAAAAGTGTGTGTGTGTGTATGTGTGTTGTAGAGGCACACGTGTGTGTGTGTGTGTGTGTGTGTGTGTGTGTGTGTGTGGTGTGAGTGTGTGGGTGTGGGGCTAGTGTGTGTGTGTAATGTGGACACTGTCTCTGTGCATGCACCTGCAATCGCATGCTTGATATGTGTGTGTGTGTGTGTGTGTGTGTTTCATTCGACATCTTGGTTATCCTTTAGGCTGGGGACTCACCCGTTCACAACAAACTGATTGGGTGCTAGTAAAGTTGAGGGCAAAACTTGAATACTGGAAGCTTGCAACTTGGCCATTACATGTTCGTCTGCGAATTACACAATCCATTTTGATAGCATACATACAATTTTATCTGCCTCTTACTATGTTCACTAAGGCAGATTTGGTTTCATTTATGTCAGCTATCATGGAAATTTTCTGGCGTTCAAAACATGGCAAGAAAAGTCTCAAATTACTCTCCATGCATCGTCTCTGTTCTCCAAAGATGCACGGGGGTCTGAACATTCTAAATATTCAAATGCATTTACTTGCTCATAGGGGGAAAATGATGATGCAGTTTCTACAAGGAGATCAGCCTTGGGCTTTTATGATTCGCTCTCTCTTATTACATCTTCATACATCTGCTTTTGGGAATTGGCAGCCTACTCAGTGGGAATTTTTATTTGGCTCTATCCAAGGCAAGATCAGAGGATGCCCTTTTGTCTCTTCTCTGCTTCTTGATTGGAAACACATTCTTTCCCACTTGGAATGGAAAGGCAGGGACTCTCTCTCGGGCAACTCTTTGAGGGAAGAGAATCTCTTTTGGTCTAAGGTATTCCATCCACCTTTGGCCATCCAAGAACCTCGACGTTCATATTTTCTCTCCTTCAAAGGCATTTCATCTGTGGCAGATGTACTTCAAGATGATGGCACAATTCTATCCTTTTCTTTGGCTGCTCGCAAATATGGCTTGGGAGCTCATTATCGTCCTTTATGGCATAAAATTTCAGCAATGCTCCAACCGTACTTGCCGGTACCTCATTTAGAAATTCAGCATCGGCTTGAGGATTGGATTTTACGCTCTCCTTCCTCATATGTCCGTCCTTTGAAGCTTTCACATATCACAGTGTCATCATTGTATAGAGTGTTATTACCTCCACCTTGGATTTCCAACAGAGCAAATACTGTTTGGCATATGGATCGCCCAATGAAGTGGTGGAGAAAAAGGCTGCGTCTCCTTTGGCATTACAAAGTCCCTCTTCGACAACAGCTTTTCCTATGGCGAGTTCTCCTTGGCATTTTTCCATCTGGACAGTTACTCGCACACAGACATATTGCTTCGGCAGTTTGTCACAGATGCTCGCACTCTACTGAATCAGTGATCCACATCTTTTGGTCCTGTCCAAATACTTCTGATCTCATTGCTCTCATCAGACAGAGGCTTCGACAGCAATTTCCTACTGTTACTTTTGGCAGATTTTTCTGGTTGTTTGGATTTCATCCCCAGAGACAGGGTTTTGATTTATTTTTCGTATGGGTGCGATATTGGACCCTATGGACTTTATGGATGGATAGAAATCATAGAGTCTTTGGTGATCCACTCTTTTCATCCTTCCTTTTTTTCAAACGATCTCTGCAACAATCATTCTACGATTGTTTTCAGACTCGTTTGATTGATCAGGATGTGTATACAGCCTATACTGAGATCTTTTCTTGAGTAGTAGCTACTTCGCTTTTGAAGCAGCTATGAATGTAATTATTCTATAGAAATAAAGATTTCTTCTCACAAAAAAGTGTGTGTGTGTGTGTGTGTGAGAGGGTGTGTGTGTGTGTGTGAGAGGAAGTCTGCCAAAAAGCCATTTTTTGAACTGGGTCAGATATTGGGCTTTTTGGACCATCTGGCAGGATCACAACATGCGATATTTTGGGAATCCGTTCTTGCAATCTTATGAATATTTCAGACTCTCCCTACGGCAATCTATCTATGATGCCTGCTATCAAGGAGATCTTCCTCAGTCATGCCTGGAAATAGTTTTTCTTTGCTTTTGATTTCCTGTTGAGGCTCTCTGCTTTTTTGAGACCCTCATGTAAATTTTGCTGATAATATGATCATGGATTTACCCAAAAAAAAAAAAAAAAAAAAAAAGTGTGTGTGAGAGAGAGAGAGTGTGTGTGTTTGTGTGTGACGTTTCTCTGGCGAGCTTGGAGGTGCGAGAGCGTCGAGAAGAGCTGAGGCATCGTCGAAGCTTTCTGCAGCATCTCGTACAACCAGTACGGCTACCCGTACAGCCTGTACGGTGTTTTTCGTACAGCGTACATGCCATTTCGCACAGCCCGTTTCCTTTTCCATAGCTCCCTAGGTCTTCGTGCTTTGCTCGCGTGGTGTTTCGTTGTCCTTTTTTCGTCCCTCTCCAAAATCCCTGTGAAGCCTCGTCCGTACAGCCGTACGGCACCCGTACAGCGTCCGTACGCTTGTACTTTTCTGTTCTGCTGTGTCAGTCCCCGCTTCACTTTCTTCTCACAGTTTTGGCCGTACACCTGCCCCCTCCGTACAGCTCCATCCCTACAATCCCGTACAATCCCCTACTTCCAACCGTACAAATCCTTGGAGTTTTTTTGGGCTCTGCTGTCTTCTCCAAACGTCTTGTGTTCCAGCCAAAATCTTACATTCCCATCTGTTGTTTTCCTCCCCATTATACTCTTCTTATCCTTTCTGGTGGACCTCTTG
Source organism: Dipteris shenzhenensis (assembly GCF_047967505.1). Taxonomy (NCBI): domain Eukaryota; kingdom Viridiplantae; phylum Streptophyta; class Polypodiopsida; order Gleicheniales; family Dipteridaceae; genus Dipteris; species Dipteris shenzhenensis. The sequence continues at coordinate 50,804,865 of NC_141610.1, read as the reverse complement.
TGAATACTTCTTTTGGGACTGGTTTTTTTGGCTTTTACTGCCCTTTTACAGGTATTTCATTTTCAAGTTCCTTTTTTTACAAAGTCATGGCAGAGTATTCATATGAAAAAACGTTTCAAAAGGAGCGCTCGGCTCCCTGCAAGAAACAAAAGCAGGTTGAGGGTCAGCATGACCCGATACATGAGACTCTTGAGGCTCAATTGGTATATGTTATAATGCATGAAGGATTTGCAGATACTAGAAAAGAGTGGAAAGACTCGGTTCCTTCATTTGGCCTCATGGTTGAGGTCGATGAAATTGTGGATCCGGTCAGAGAATATGCCAAGAATGTAGTCATTTTATTTTTTCCAGGCCGGATGCCACCTGCTGTGCAGAAATAGGCAACTGGCTGACATGCACATTGGCTGGCTCTTTTGTTCGTAAAGTACACTATGCGGCCAGAGGCTTTTTTGAGGTTATCATGGTGGATGAGATCCACAGACAAATGCTTTTGGAACACGCACCTCTTTTTTTTTGGGCAGCAAATGGTGCATGTCTTGCCATGGTCTCCCACGAGGGACTATCAGGCTTTAAACCGACACAGATGCCCGGTTTGGGTTGAAGTTGTTGATTTCCCCCAATGTATGGCCTCGCTTTTGCCTAAAATTGCAGCATCTTTAGGTAAAGTGGTTTGGCCACCACGGCCAAATGATGGCAACTCAAACAGATTTTGCATTCTCTGGGATATTGATAATCCCACACCGGACTCTTATTCAGTCACGGTGAATAATGTGAACATGGGAAGTGCTTTTTATAAACTCAAATGGGGTTTATTTGCAGGTGACTGTTTTGAATGCAAAAAGTTTGGACACATGGCTTCACAGTGTCCAATGAATCTACATAAAATGCCTCGTGCCACTTTGTTAGTTTCTATGCCCACTAAAGATGTTCCTACTCCAGTGGTCAACAAAAATAAAAGCAGTAGACAGCCTGCTGGGAGTCAGGATAAAGGCAAAGCTCCAGTGGCTCCCAATGGGAATCTCACATCACATTCACCTCCTGTTATTCAATCCTCGACCAAAGGACAACAACCTTCAACTGATGGCTGGCAGAGTCCAAGAAAAGTCATTTCTGCTAGAAGAATTCCACCCCCCCACACTTGGACTGGTGCCTCTTCTAGCGGGAATACCCCAGAGATAAACACAGGAATTGGGATTACATGGGCTGCAGTAACAGCCAGCAGAACACTCTTCCCTGAAGAAGAGGTTGCTGCTTTGCTGTCTACTTCTCAGGCGGCTACTTCTTCTCAGGCGCGAGGTCTCGACCCTGAGATAGAAATGCAAGGCTGACCTCATAAATTTTGCTGCTGTACATAGTTGTTACATTACTATAAATACCTGTATATATGACTGCTCACATCAAATGTTTTACACTCAATGTCCAGGGCATGTGTGACAGTAGGAAATGGAAATCTGTGTGGCTGTACATCAACAGATTTCAGCCTGACATAGTGGCATTACAAGAACACAACCAACATATGTATGCAGGCAAGACAGGACACTACTGTGGATATGATATTTTTTATGCTGGGGAGCACTCTTTCTCAGGGGTTGTCCTTCTGATCCAACATGAGCTTCAACCAGCCATTGCATTAAATGACAACAAAGGCAGATGGCTTGTTCTCCAATGCCTTATTAGAGGAGAGGTGTTTGAATTTGCTTCAGTTTATGCACCTCAGTCCTCTAGAGAAAGAACTGCAATTTGGGATGCCATGCAACAATATCCGTGGAGATATCATGCCTACATATGTGGTGATTTCAATAATGCTCCACAACAGGGAGACAACACCTCCATACATGATCATATGTTATCTCCTAAAAGGCATGCATGGTCTCAACTATTTCTACATCTGGATCTGGTTGACTTTTGGAAGGAATTGCAGCCTTTGTCACCGGGCTACACTTTTCAACATAATGCTCTTTCAGCCTATCAGGCACGTCTGGATCGATGGTATAGTGTTGCTCCCCAACAAAATGGGGAGTTCACATGCAAAATGTGGATTGACTATGCCTTTGTGCATTCAGACCATGCACCACTATGGTTACGGTTATCTTTTCATAACATGCCAGATGATAGATTGCCACACAGGAGACATCTCATCATAAACAATAGTTATTTGCAACATGCTGATTTCAAGGCAATGGTTACTGAAGCAGCTCATTGTCTTTCCTCTAGCAGCCATCTCAATGTTGATGGTGCCTGGGATACTTTTATTTCTAAAATGCAAATTAGAGTTTATGGCAAGTCTTACATGAAGACTCTGAGGGAAACCATTGCTCAGGCCAAATCTACTTGTCAAGACCTCATTGAACTCAGTCATCACCGTTCTTTGTCCTTGCATGAGCAAACAACACTATGCCAGGCCAGACATTGTCTTAAACTAAATGATCAAAGGAAACTGGCAAATTGGGAGACTAGAGCAAGACAAAGAGCCTTTACAGATAAAGGTTGCTCTTCCAAAGAATTTTTCAAAAGTTTACATCAGAGGAGAATCAAAACAGAAATTTACAGAGTGCTTATGCCCGATGGATCATGGACTACCTCACGGTCACAACTTGCTTCCTTTTGTGTGCATCATTTCTCTCAGCAATTTGGCTCTGCAGCTCCTCTCTCGCAACAAATTTTGCATGCACGAAAGTTACTGTTGCAACATGTTTCTCCTATCATTTCCCCTCCTAAAGCTTTGGAATTGGAGGAACCTTTTACTGAGAGGGAACTGTCAGATGCGATCAAATCATGTGGCAGATGGAGATCCCCTGGATGGGATGGTTTAACAGTAGAGTTTTTTCTAGCCTACTGGCCTATTTTGAAGCATTCATTGCTATATATGGTGAATGTTGCGTGGCAAAGTCAGAAAATGCCGGACACATGGAAGAGAGGTCTTGTTAAGCTCCTTCCCAAAAAACAAATTTGTGAGTCTTTGGCAGATTGGAGACCTATCACTCTTATGCCCATAATTACAAAGTCACTACCAAAATGATTGTCGATCGGCTAAAGGGGATTTTACATGATGGGTTGCATCCTGCTCAATATGGCTTTGTCCCGCGCAGACACATCACCGATAACATTGCTAATGCCTACATTGGAATTGAATATGCTAAATATACACAGCAGGATGTTTTGCTACTGCAAATTGATATTGCCAAAGCCTTTGATACTGTTCAGTGGGATTTTATTTCATCGACTATGCAAGCATTGGGTTTTCACAAAAATGCAGCAGCTCATCACTTGGCTATATTAAGATAGTGAAGCTGCCTGTATACTCTCAGGAGATATTTTCCCATCCTGGACTCTTGCTTGCTCTGTCAGGCAAGGATGTCCCCTGAGTGCTTTACTTTTTGCTATAGCCACCCATCCACTGCTTCAATATTTGGATCACCTTTTGGACACTGATCAGTTGCACGGTTTGGAGATTCTTGGTAGTCGCAGCATGATTGCTCAGGCATATGCTAATGATTCATTCTTTTTGCTCAGGCATATGCTAATGATTCATTCTTTACTCCAAAAAATACTCGGGCTCATTTGTCCATGATTATGCATGCTCTTACTACATATGGTTTGGCTGCTGGCCTTCGGGTAAATTTTCAGCAATCAAAATTGCTGCCATTACATGCACAGGAATGGCACAACCTTCTGTGGCCTGGGGAAATTGTCCCCGCTTCTCATTTTATTCGACATCTTGGTTATCCTCTAGGTTGGGGACTCACCCGCTCACAACAAACTGATTGGGTGCTAGCAAAGTTAAGGGCAAAACTTGAATATTGGAAGCTTGCAACTTGGCCATTACATGTTTGCCTGCGAATCACACAATCCATTTGTCAGCTATCATGGAAATTTTCTGGCGTTCAAAACATGGCAAGAAAAGTCTCAGATTACTCTCTATGCATCGTCTCTGTTCTCCCAAGATGCACGGAGGTCTGAACATTCAAATGCATTTACTTGCTCACAGAGGGAAAATGATGATACAGTTTGTGCAAGGAGATCAGCCTTGGGCTTTCATGATCCGCTCTCTCTTATTACATCTTCATACATCTGCCTTTGGGCATTGGCAGCTTACTCAGTGGGATTTTTTATTTGGCTCTATCCAAGGCAAGATCAGAGGATGCCCTTTTGTCTCTCGTCTGCTTCTTGATTGGAAACATATTCTATCTTTATGATTGTCTTCAGACTCGTTTGATTGATTAGGATGTATATACAGCTTATACTGAGATCTTCAGTTGAGTAGTAGTTACTTCGTTTTTTGAAGTAACTATGAATGTAATTATTCTACAGCAATAAAAGATTTCTTCCCAAAAAAAAAAAAAAGGTGTGTTGTAGAGGCACATCTAGTGCTATGATGTGTCTAGTGTGTGACCTATCCTGTGCCCATCCGGATGTCAAAATCTTGCCCTTGTTTGTCTTTTGAAGCTTCTGACTTTCTTTCCATGCTCTCTTTGGTAGTGATGATGTAAGCCAAAGGCCCCCACATGGGAGGTTCCTTTGATTTAGGCCAGTCCCACTGATGTAGGGGCTTTGGGTGTGTGCCTGTGTGTGTGGTGTGTGTGTGTGTGTGTGTGTGTGTGTGTGAAGTGTTTGGTGTGTGTGTGTGGTTTGTTTGTTTGTGTGTGTGTTTATTTGGGAAACATTTTTGGCTATTTGGCAGATTTAGAAGGCCTTTATCTCAATACTCCCTCTTTCTCTCATGGGTGAGATATTGGGCGCTTTGGACAATCTGGGAAGAGCACAATTTGGCATACTTGGGCCGCCAGTTTCAAAAGTCATATGAATCTTTTAGAGCCTCATTGCGGCATTCTTTATATGATGCCTGCCATGAGGGTGATCTACATGCATCTTGCATTGAGCTTTTCTTTTTATGCTTCTGATCTGTGGGATACTCTCCATTTTTTGGAGACTTTCCCTCTTGTAAAGTTATGACAATATAAATACACTGCACTGGATTTTACAAAAAAAAAAAAAAAAAAGTGTGTGCTGGTGGTGTGAGGCGTGTGTGAGAGAGCGAAGGAGCTAGCTGAGCGGTGTGAGGGTCGAGGCGACGATCGTGAGCGAAGCGCAGAGCAGTCAGCGCCGATCTGCGTTGCTCTCCGTACCACCGCACGATCGTCGTACGATTTTCGTACGAAGCTTCCGTAGGGAATCTGCTCCATCTTACGTCAGCTTGTACCGGCAGTTCCCCTTCTCCAATAACCGTACAGATTGTGCGTACTTTTCAGCGCAGTCCTCCGTCTCAAATTCCGTACATCTTCTCCGTACTTTCCCGTACAGCTCGTTCGTACTGTTCCCGTACTATTTCCTTTATAGTTGACTGAATCTTCGGTGCACAGTCTGCTTTCCCGTACAGCCTGTCAACAGTCCCGTACAGTTTGACTTGCAATCTCTCCTTTTGTCCGTAGAATTCTGTCTTTTCTTTGTGCCACCGTACAGTGCGTCAGGTCTACCTCCGTACAGTCCGCCTCCCCTTCTTTGTGCTCAGTACGATCTTTGCTGTTTCATATCTGTTGAATCCCTTAGCTGCCATGGCAGAATCAAACAAGTTCTATGTCAAGAGAGCCCTCTCTCCTGAACCCAAAAGACAATTAAGGGAAGCCTCTTCCCCCATAGCTCCTTCTTCTGAAGATGCTTCCTATGTGTTTGATATGCTGAATGATGATTTTCAACAAAGCAGAAGGGAATGGATTCAACCTGCTGCGGAACTCACTTACAAAATGAAGCTGCCATCTCTTGTGCAACCTTTGAAGAAGCTCTCTCAAACTGCAGTTATCATCTTTTTCCCAGGCAAAATTCCCTCTGCTAATGATGTGGGACAATGGGTGAATTCTCTCCTAGGTGGATGCTTTGTAGAAGGAGTCTATTTTGCCTCCCGAGGATTTTATGAAGTTCATCTTTTGGATGCTTTGACAAAACAAAAGATGCTGGAAATGTCCCCTTTATTTTTTGGTCGCCAGATGGTGCATATCATGCCCTGGTCCCCCAATAAGGACTATCAGAACCTCATCAAGCATCATTGCCCTGTATGGGTTGAAGTGGTTGATTTTCCAGATTATATGAGAACAGAGCTTCCCGGTTTAGCTATGACATTGGGACAAGTGATCTGTCCCCCTCGTCCAACAGGTAATAAAAATCGTTTTTGCATCTTATGGGATACTGATAGACCGACCCCTTCTTCTATTGCAGTTGAGATTGAGGGTGTTAATTTGGGCAAGAAATATTTCACCTTAAAATGGGGCATTTTTGCTGGAGCTTGTTTTTCTTGTCACAAATTTGGGCATCTTGCTTCAGAGTGTCCTTCTATCCTTCATCCACCTCCTCCAGCTGCTATTCCTCTGCCATCTAATAAAGGAGGTCAGAAGACATATGTGGAAAAGATTGAAGCTAAAGGAGCAAAGCCTTCAGTTCATACAGGGAGCCAGGCCAATTCAGCTCAAAATAAGGATAAAGGCAAAAGCAAGTTAGGAGAAAATATTTCATCATCTCATGAGGGATGGCAGACTGCAAAGAAGACGGTGCCTCTCAAACAAAGACCTCTCCAATCTCGTAATTGGGATGCCTCTGCTCCTTCTCCAGGACAATCTTCTACCTCTTCAAGCAGCCCCATCTCAAAGGCTTGGGTCAATGCAGTCAAGAAGGGTCTTCCCCTTTGTGAAGAAGATGATATTATCAGGGAATTGGAAGCTGAGGGTCAGCAAGACCCTGTGGCAATGGCAGAGGCTTGAGGCCTCCCGCTCTTTTGGAGGACCGATCATTCTCTTGTATATATTTTCATGCGTGCTTCTCTTAAATGTTTTTCCTATAATATACAGGGCCTCTGCAACCAGAATAAATGGAGGCTTCTCTGGCATTATATAAATACAACTCATCCGGATGTTGTATGTCTCCAAGAGCATAATCAGCATTTTTTTGCTGGATAGCATGGGTTTTTTTCAGGATATGATATATTCTATTCAGGATCGGAACAATTCTCTGGGCTGTGCATTTTAGCCAGACATGATCTGCAACCCTTGATAGCATATAATGATCTAGGTGGACGATGGATGATTATCCAATGTATGATCAATGGAGAGATTTTTGAAATAGGATCTTTGTATGCCTCTCAAAATTCAGCTTCCAGAGCTCGAATGTGGAACTCCATAAAGCAATATCCTTGGTCCTCTAATGCTCTACTTTGTGGTGATTTCAACAATTCTCCTCACTGGAAGGACAATACCACGCATAAATCACATATGCTGCCCTCTGAAATCCAGCAATGGGAACACATGCCATCATCACTTCGATTTGCAGATTTATGGACAGCAACTCATCCTTCAGTGATGGGATTTACATATCATCATAATGCTTTTACAGATTATTGGGTCAGGCTTGATAGATATTATCTCATTCATGCTCAGCAATATGATGAATATACATGTCAGATGTGGACTGATTAGTCACAACAATTATCTGATCACACTCCACTTTGGCTCACCCTTTCTTTTGGTATGCCTCTGGATGACTTGCAGCTCTCTTCAGTCAGAAATTTACAGGTTAATCAATTCTATCTTTCTCATGAAAAATTTCAGCATATGATCAGACTGGCTTGCAGGCCACTGCAAAGAGTCCTGGCAACACCCTTCCAGATCGTCCTCGCTTGTCTGCACTCCCAAAGGCAATGTTGAACTGACTCGATTGCTGCATGGCATCGAGGACAAGTAGGGTCAGCCGCGGGTGTCCTCAACATACAAGGCCATGTCATTTGCAAACTCCGAGTCAAGCAGCTCCTCCTCCTGTCTGATTGGGAGCCTCAACCCTGTGAGGCCCACCACCTATGATCTCAAATAATAGCCCAAAGCCTCCGCCACAAACAAGAAGAGGAAGGGAGCGAGTAGACAGCTCTCGCGGACCGAGCGAGAGAGAGGAAAGGCCTCATCCGTGTGTCCTCGGATAAGCATCTAACTAGAGCTCCCCGCATAAAGTGCTGAAACTCCTCAGGCCCATTTGTCTGAGAAACCCAATTTCCGCATAGTACCCTCCAGGAAGGACCACTACACCCTGTCGTAGGCCTTCTCAAAATCCAAGAAAAGGACGACGAGCGCCTGTGACTCCTCCCTGGACCAATGTGGATCTCCACAGGTTCATTGCAATCCCTCCATGAATAGAAAGCCAAGAGAAGAGAGTGATATTTCTATTTTGAGGGTTTTCCAAAGCCTCATTATAAAGTTTTTCTGCACCTCTGCAGAAATATGAAAACTGTCTCAATGAGGAGCTCTGGAGGGCCTCCAACCTCTACTTCTAAGCTGAAATCTCCTGGCATTTCTAATTGTGTAACGAAAGAAGAGGATACTCTTCTCTCGGTGCCCTTCATCAATCCATTCCCACTCCCCTGGGTCCCACTGCAAGAACTTGATGGGAGAACCACCATATAACCAAAGTCTCCAAGACCCAAGAGCCAGGAGAACGGGGTCAGGATCAAGATACCACTGTGAATCCATGCCCCACTCCATGTACCCTGCAATCCTAACAGGTTGGAAGGCAACCTCCAAAAGAATATCATCTGAGGATCTGAGAAGTCTGCCTCCCAACTGAACATCAAAGACAAGGGTCTCCTCATGTGCATCCCGCAAGGCAATGACCTGTAAAGGGACACCCGTCTCCGAAAAAGGCTCCTGACTGCACTCCTTGTGAGGTGGCCAACTAATAAGAGTCTCTGACCTTCCCTCTCCCATATAGACCACTGCAAATAATGTGACATGCCCAGTGATCTGCCATGCTCATCCAAAATGGATTCATTCCACATAACTGGCTGCCTGTCTATTTCTTCACGAGAGAGGGATGTAACTCTCCGAAGGGTGTCTTTGAAGTTGCTCCAAGCTTTCAGAATGGAAGCCATGAGAGGGGAAGAGGGAGACCTACGATGGGCTGAAGTAAAAATCCATCTGGAGCTGTCCATCCAATCTGCCCCGTGAGAAGGAGTACAAGACTGAATGCTGCATAGGAAAAAGTCCTTCCAGCGCTCGTGTCTAGGCATCAAACCTCACTACAAATTTGCAGAGCAAGGCCATACATTGCAAATTCGAATCAATAATATTGAGACCTCCTTCCCTAGTGGCGAGAATGAGGGTCTCCCAACCCACCCTAGCTACAACATCTGAGGTGCCATCTAACCCACTCCAAAGAATGTTCCTGGCAGGTCTCATGAGCTGAGATATGCAACCTCTAGATTTGCACCAACAAGAGCAAATGAACCAGGCAGTAGCCAATAGTACCTGGTTCACAACCACTACTCTGGATGCAAGGTCAAGTTTGGTGGAATTCCCAAAAATGAGTTTCCTTCTGATGCTCTCCAACACAAGAGCAAACTGCTGTGCTGGAGAGATGCCCACCCTAACCTAGCATCCTAGGTACTTGATGGAAGCACCCCTCTGAATCCAAGTGAATTCTATGTCAATTCCCCAGTCTGGAGTATCCTCATCACTCATCCGAAAGCCATTGGATTTGTTTCAATTAATATGGGCCCCTGCTACAATGCAAAACAAATCCAAGGCTGTTCTAAAAGAGGTGAGTATATGTGGTGTGGCATCCAAAAAAACAGCCGTATCATTTGCCAACTCACTATGCAAAAGCTCATCCCCCTGCCTCAACGGAAGACTCAGCTCTATAATATCAGCTTGAGCTCTATGGTAGTAGCTCATAGCTTCAGCCACAATTAAAAAGAGAAAGGGGGATAAAAGGCATCCCTTATGGACTGATCTGGTAATCTGAAATCTGTCTCCCCTGACTCCACCAATGAGAACTTGGCTATGGGCTGATCTATAGAGAGCTAACACCCCTCTGATCCATGCATCTGTGAATCCAAAGCGAGAGAGGGTACCCTGTAGAAAACCCGAGTCTACTCTATCATAAGCTTTCTCAAAGTCTAGGAGTAGAATGAGAAGCCTATGGCCATTATGTATGGCCCATTCAGAAGCCTACCAGAATGAGAAAATATTATCAAAGATGCTCCTGCCATACGCAAAGCTTGTCTGCGTATCATGTATAAGATCTAGAAGAAAGGGCTGTAGACGTAGGCTGATTGCTTTTTCTAGGATTTTGTACAAAGTGCTCAACAAAGTGATCGGTCTCCACTGCGACACTAAATTCCTGCAACCCCCTTTAGGGATTAGATGAATGAGGCCCTCAGTAAGTGAGTTTGGCATCTCACCCAAGTCCCAAACGCCCTGCAGGGCTGAGGTGATGTGATCTCCAATGTGATCCCAAAATGAAATAAAGAAAGAGGGTGTAAGGCCATCTGAACCAGGACACTTGCTCTTGTGAAGGGCAGAGAGAGCAGTCCTGAACTCTATGTTGGTGAATGGTGCATCAAGTGAGATTATCATATCTCCAGTCACTTACATAGGTAAATGCTGCCAAATAATACCTTGAGCATCATCTCTGGCCTGAGTGTTAGGATTTGCTGTAAGAAGGGAGGCATAGAAACTGTAGCTACCTGCAAGATGGTATCTGGATGTGTCTGTAAAACTCCATCTGAGTCAACAAGGTGTGAAACGCTCTCCCTACTATGTGTGGGGCCAAGAGTAGAGAAGAACTGCTTGTTGACCCTACCTCCCGTCTGGGTCCAAAATGACTCCTTGGCATGAAAGGCATACTCTGCTCTCTGATCCAACAATAACTACTGCTGAGCCCTTGCAGCAACAAGGCGCTCCTGAACCCAAGTATCTGTAGGCCTCTTTTACTCTTCCTCTGAAAAGCAGCACACTGCTGGCGGACACCTATCTCTTGCCTAAGAATCTCACCTCTCGTGAACCGAGCAACTGAGTGATAAAAGTCGCGAATATATGAGAGGGCTTCTACTATATCTGATAGGGAAAGCAACCCATCGTGCATGTGATAAACCCAAGTCTTCAGAACTGCGTGAGGCCCTCCTTTGTGTAGAAAGCATCTGGAATCCTGATACTGGTAGAGCGACTCTTCACCTGAGGAGTTGAAACATAGAGACTAACAGAAAAATGATATGAAGTGGATACCCCAGGTGTAATGCATACTGTCCCATCTCCAAGTCATCCACATAAAATATGTCAATCCGTGCATGGATAGGTATCTGCATCTTCCTGTTCGACTAAGAAAATAGAAGTGAATGCGGATGAGTGTGAAAAGCATCATCATGCTAAGCATCTTTGCCAGTGTACTGAAAAAGGAAGGCATCCCAGGTTGCATTCTCTAGGGAGTAAGCCACCTTCCCTACCATCTCTTTTGTTTGTGGGCATTTCAACCATGTTGAAATCACCCCCAATGATCCAAGACTTTGCAATGCATGACCAAGAAAGTAGCTCCTTTCAAAAAGGGACATGGTCCCCTCTTGAATTGGGTTTAATAAACCAACCTTACGCCCACCAATCAGAAGAATGACCCATTGAGCTCTATAGGGAACTGTGATCCCATGTCCAATCACCAAGGGTAGCATAGAAGAAGAAACAAAAATACAAGTACATCCCGTGGTGCCCAAGGTGGGTGAATAAAAAGTATGCCGCCCTGAAAGAAGCTTACCCGACTTGGCACAATCCCTGACATCCAGTTTGTGTTCGTGAATCATGAGGACATCAATGGAGCCCCCAGTAACACTTGGATGAAGTTGGTTACGAATCAGCTGCCTACGACGGCAGTGAGGTACACCTCTAACGCCCTGAACATTCCAACTAACAATCGTCGTCGATGAGAGGAAGAGGCCGGGTGAAAAACTCTACCCGACCTGGTAGCGGAGATATCCCTCTCCTGGGAAAAGTTCCTCCTATCAAGAGGAGGGAAGTCAACTGGGGAAAGTACTCCCACACCTGCAGTGGGGGAAGCTCTATCCATGGTGCTCTGAATGAAGTGCTCCCCAAGGGTGGAGCGTACAAGCTCCTCTAAATCAAACTCTACCATGTTTGCCAGAACTGCAAAAGAATTCCTGAAGGATGCTCCTGGCATAGGTGTGCAGAGGATCCCTGCGGATGAAAGAGTAGAAGCCTCTCTCAAGAGGTGAAAAAGTAGGAACAAGAGGATTGGGGGGCTACTGCTGCTGATGGATCTCGGCCAGAATAGCAACATTAGCCTTGAGTAGAGCACAAGCTTCAGCAAAGGCAAAGCTTCTTCCCATGAACATCTGAAGAGATAGGAGCAACCTCATCAACACAAGGAACTAAAACGGGTTTATCTCCTGCCTGTAAGGGAGGGTCCATGGCGCCATCAGTAGCCTCGAGAAGTGGAGCTAGCTCATTGGCACCCAACGGGGGGTGACTGGAACAGGAGGCGCTAAAGGTCACGTGTGCGCTGTCAAAGGTCTAGGACGAGGGGCTGTAGCCGATGGTCCTGGTCGAGAGGTGGAAGGTCCAGCAACGCGAGAAGTGGTAGGATGTGAGGTAGAATGTGAAGTAGGTCTAGCCGAGGTGGTGCTAGGAGGTGCAACACCCGTGGACCTTTTAGGCCTTTTCCTTTTTTTCTTCCTTGGGCAATCTCTGGTAAAGTGCCCTGGGGTCCTGCAAATCTTACACTGATCTTGTCTCCTAGCGATCTTGACTCTTTGGCTGAAGAAGGATCCATCTGGATGTTAGAGCATGATGTGGTCATCCGTAAGGTTAGGGCCAGTGACAACGAATCTAACACGTGGTACCCCGTCTGATTTGACTGCCTCTACTACCGAAGAAGGCGTCCCAGGAAGGAGGGGATCTCGGTGACATCTTGAAAGCGGCTCCAATGGAAGATAAGAGTCGACGGTACACTTGGGGGAGGCCAGGGAATTTGAGGAAGAGCGGAAATGTCCGGCCATCCTCCTCCACAGGGTCAAAGCCCAATGAGAAAGGTCTCAAGAAGATCCTCTTGGAGCTCAGTGCCAAAGGACTGGCCTGAAGCACTATACTTGCTACATCCGGGGAATAAAAAACAACTTGAAAGAAACCTCGACCAAGAAGACGAACATCTGTGAGGTGCCTTGTGAGGTCTTTAGGTAAAGCGGCGAGCATCCAGTCGCTGGCCTGTAATCTTGAAGGGTGGCACCCATGGATGCGAGCAAAGAACGATGTCGAGCTCTCCTAATCTGTATCTTTTTTGATCTACTGCAACTCGTCTTTTGAGAATGTGATGGTTTTCACGGCCGGTGGAAGCGGACGAGGATTGAGCCATCTTCAATTAGGGTGGAAAGGTCGATTCCAACATTGTTGTGCACCGTCGACTAACAAGCTGCTTAGGGAGAGGGTGAAGGCAGAGGAGGTTCGGAAATGAGGGTGAAGGTAGAGGGAGGGGATGAAGAGGGAGGGTGAGGATGAAGGGAGGAAGAAAGGTGAGGATGCAGGGAGGAGGGGAGGGGAGAGGCAAGCTGAAGAAGTGAGGGAGGCGGGGGGGGGGTTTGGGGGGGCAGGGAAAAGGGGGCTGCAGGGGCGAGGGGAGGAGGCAGGGTTAGGGGTAAGGGGGACAGGGACGGGGATAGAGAGCGGGGGAGAGGGGGCTGAGAAGAGGGGGTAGAGTACGGGGGAGAGGGAGGGAGTAGAGGACGGGGGAGAGGGGCTGAGAAGCGGGGGAGGGGGGTGGGGGTAGAGGGCGGGGGAGAGGAGCTGGAAGGCGGGGGTAGGGGGTGAAAGGCGGGGGTAGGGGGAGAGGGGCTGAAAGGCGCGGGAGAGGGGGCTGAGCAGCGGGTAGGGGGAGGGGGAGAAAGTGGTGGGGAGTGGGCTGAGAGGAGGGAGGAGAGAGGGGCGGAGAGGGAGGCAGGAGGAGGCTGAGAGGGGGGCAGCAAGGAAGTCAGGGAGGAGCAGCAGCATGTGCTTGCTGTTTTTCGTCTTGAGTTTAGTCTGGTTTTGGGGTTTTGGAGAATGGTGGTATCTTATTTGCTTTTAGTTCAAGTGACAGAGGGAATGCAATGTTGTCAGGGATATCATTTATTCTCAGGCACTATAGAAAGCCATCTCATAGTAAAATTGGAAGTTATGAACTGTTGTTAGGGATATCATGCATTCTTAGCCATTGTAGTCTGTGATCCCATGGTAGAATTGTAGATTATGAAGATCTTTCAACAACATGGCTGTTCTCTGATTCCCTGATGTCATCCATCATTAAGGAGATTTTGTATAGATGCTATCTTTTTTGAATAGTTTCTGCTTTCATGTGACCATGCGTGCCCTGGCGAATGCATGCTGTAAATAGAAAGTCCGCGCCTGTAGAATGTTTGGGCATGTGCAGGATATCCAATTACGAGGTGTACCTAAGCTGGACAAGGTGGAAGCATTGCAGAGACAACTAACAAATCAGCATATTGCAAACAGACTCCGGTATTCTTTGCGGGTATTGCCACATCATAAAAACCTATGTTTTGAATGAAACCTGAAGCTCATTTTAAGTCTTTCGTATGGTCAACATGTTGATCCTTTTTGATACATGCTGTTGCAGGCATATTCGTCTATCCTTTATCTGAAGATGCCCAAAAATTTTTGCATTATTTTGCGAGGACAGGTTGTGCAACACTTAAGTATTGCAGATGATCTGAAGTTCCCAGAACACATCTTGTATAAGCCTCAAGTTGGAAACAAAGACTTTGGTAGTAGGGAGGTAACATGCATTCTCTTCATGCATGGAGTGGCCTCTTTCATTCATAAGGGACTTCAAATTTTCATACCGACATAATTTGGTTTTCTACAGCAAACTAATAATGACAAGATTCATTTGCGAAAAATATGAACATTTTTCATGCATATCCATGGATTTTGAGGCAGTGATAATGGCTAGTAGATCTTCTCTCCATTTATTCTGGATGCTCATGATTGGTATCAAAGCTCGGTTGTATTAGTGTTGGCCATTCAAATTTGGTTGAAAATTTTGTTCTCATTCCTAAGTTCTTAGAACCCATCTTTCACATGATCTTACAGATACCATCGTAGAGCGTACCCCTGACACTCAATTCCAGCTTGCGCATACAATCATAATTTTTAACATACTGAGCTGATGTCATTCTTTAGGCTTTCTTCTTGTTAAGCTAAAGACGGAATCCATTAGACTTTATATACCAGGTAGTAATGACAAATTTATATGCAATGGTCTTTCCTTTGCAGCGATGATTGTCAATATGCATGCATGCTTAGGTAGTAATTCTATGAATATATTCTGAGGAGCTATGCTAACAAGCCTACGAACTTTGACAGGGGCATGAATTATGTATTGAGTGTTGATTTTTAAATCTAATTGGCCCTCATCATCCTCTCTTTTTTTAAAAGTATCTGTTTTCCTTTTCATCTGAAACCTAGATATAAAATGCTTAGAGAATTTATTGGCACTTCATGGGACGTTTCTGATATGTAGACTTGACTTTCTAAGCTTTGCAGCTTGTTATGTCATTTCACAGGTTTTTGTAATCACAACAATAGGGTTTGCAAAGGAGTCTCCATTGGTCAATGTCCATGGATTCAATGTGTATCACAAGAATCGATTGATCATGGTTAGGACTGCTATTTAATAGACTTGGACAATAATACTTGAGATTGCACTTTCAAGAGAGAAGATGATGGGGTTTTTAAACATTTCTTAGAATCACATTGTATAATGGTGCGGCTGAATAACCTTCTCTTCACACATTACTGTTCTGTATTCATGTTTCAGCCTTTTTGGAGGGTTTTCCATGAGAATAGCAGTCGAGGGAAAGGTGTAGTGGGTAGGTACAAGTCTTATGCTTCTTTTTGTTGCATATACTAAATATTTGTATAGGAAAAAAATGTTTACTATGTCGATATCAAAGTACGTCTTGGTCACAATTGTAGGTGTTTTGGAAGCTAATTTCATGGAGCCAGCACATGATAAGCAAGACTTTGAGAGGACACCAATATTGCAACGTCTAGAGACAAGACTGAAACAAATGACCATTGAATATTGGTAAGTTTAACTAGAGCCATTTTGATCCATATTTGAATATTTGTGCACCTATTCTATGGTCCAATGCTATCTAGGTGTAAAGATTTGGTACACCTAGAATTGTCTAATACATCAATATCCGATTTTTCTTCTTTGGGAAGGCTCTTGTGAGTTTAACATCAATCTATGAAAGCAATGTCGAATGCATGAATAAATAAAAAGGATGGGATCAAGTTAGGCCTCGGTTTGGCCCATTCCCTCCTTCCCCCTTTAGGTCCCTCTCGGTCCTTCTCTACGACCAGCCAAGGGCTAGTTTGCCCTGCGTGTCACCTTGTTTCCGCTTCCTCCACCTCCTTTCCCCCTCGACTCACCCTGCCTTCCCTTTTCCTCTATAAATAAAAAGGATGGGATCAAGTTAGGCCTCGGTTTGGCCCATTCCCTCCTTCCCCCTTTAGGTCCCTCTCGGTCCTTCTCTACGACCAGCCAAGGGCTAGTTTGCCCTGCGTGCCACCTTGTTTCCGCTCCCTCCACCTCCTTTCCCCCTCGACTCACCCTGCCTTCCCTTTTCCTCTGTCCCTAGGCTCTCTTGATCCTCCCTCCCCCCTTTTTCCTTCCCTTGGGCTGCTTTACACATCTCAAAAGACTTCTTGGGTCTCCCCGCTGCCCGCAAACCCCCCCCCCCCCCCCCCCCCCAACCTCCTTTTTTTGCCTCTTCGGCACTTTCCCCTTCCTGTTTTCCTTTATTTCCATTCTCAGAGCTAGCAGTTTGAGGTTACTTATTTGACTTGGGGATTCGTACCCAAAAGTTCACTTGGTTTGGATGGAGGAGCTCTCATGGCAGCCCCCTCGACAGCCTCAGCCATCCAAATTTTCCTCTCTAAGGGACAAATAATAGGTGCATAAAGCTGTCTAAACTCTTCAAGATAGAATAGTGGTGGGACGCATTGTTGGTGTCACCCCCACACAACGACAGGTCCGAGACTAGATGTAGGCAAGCTTAGCCCTGGAAGATGATCACATTTTGGAGGAAACCATCTATGGGAGGATGCTTTTTTATTCTAACATCACTTAGGCACTGAAGGAGCAGAGTCCAGTATACCTTGGTCCTTGGTATTCTTCATCCCTAGTACCATAGTATCACAGTGGAGAACAGTGACGATGCATCATGTTTCAAGGTATCCCATCATGCTCCGATTCAAAGGCCTTGTCAAGAAGTATAGATCTATTTTGTCCTCTATTGGAGTTGGAACGGTTCTTGAGACTTGACCACAGCAGCTCTCGTACTCTTTGATGATGGAGTCCTAAAGGTGCTACTCATTATAGATGACTTAAACACCCTCCCAAAAGAGGTACTTCTAGAGATTGGATGGGGCCGTCTTTAGGTAGAGGGTCGAGGTTTCAGGGTTACCATGGTAGTGCTTACGCTATGGACAGATGGGCCACTTGGCAAGGGCTTGCCCATGCTTTGCGAGCCACCATTCATCTCACCCCGAGGTCACTCCAAACCGCAGACATGAGGGTAGGGGGGGAGGACACTTCAAAATTTTTTATTTTTATTTTAAAAAAAGAGACTTCTATTAAGTAAGAAA
Source organism: Dipteris shenzhenensis (assembly GCF_047967505.1). Classification (NCBI taxonomy): domain Eukaryota; kingdom Viridiplantae; phylum Streptophyta; class Polypodiopsida; order Gleicheniales; family Dipteridaceae; genus Dipteris; species Dipteris shenzhenensis. The sequence continues at coordinate 50,787,403 of NC_141610.1, read as the reverse complement.
GAAACTCGCTAGAGCAAGCTCTGAGCGGAAATACAACATCATGAAATCATGAGGAAAAATAAAACCCCCTCAAAGTGAGGTGGAAAACAACCAAGGTTGAGGCTGAAAGTGCCACCTCAACCCTGTAGGAGTCTCAGAGAAGAAAGGAGAATCCTTCCATTCCCTGAAGAAAGAAGCCCTCCTAGCTGAGGCTGCACGGGAGTCTCCCTGCATACTGATCCAAACGGCCATCAAAGTATGTACGGTGTCTGTCCAGATATGTCTGTCCAGATACTAGCCAAAGTATGTGAGGGATGAACCTGAGTACCCTCAGCCTCTGTGCATCTGGCTCTCCAGATATGCCAGGATGCTATGCTTGCTAAAATCTCCCAAGAAGTATCCACAGAGGCATGTACATCTGTAAAAGGAAGGTGTGGTACCACATCCAACGAACAAGACACAATCTGATGACGTCGAACCAAAATGGCCCGAGAGGAGTCAAGTCTCTCATAAAATACCTGAGGCCCTGTAAGAGAAAGCCAAGCCACAGAGCCCCATGTCATAAAGAATGGGGAGTGGGCAAAGTGACTGAAAATCCTGGCTACCCCCATCCAAATCATCCTCGCCTGTCTGCAATCCCATAAACAATGCTGAGTAGTCTCCGAAGCAGAGAGGGAACGAGGGCAAGTAGGGTCGGCTCCGAACCTGGATCTCCAAAGATTCACCGCAATCCCACCATGGATAGAAAGCCAAAAGAATAGAGTGATCTTTCTATTCCTGTGGGATTTCCAAAGTCTCCTCCAAAAGCACCTCTGCAGATCCGCAATGATATCAAATGTCTCCCAATGAGGAACTCTGGAAGGTCTCCAACCTCTACTACTGAGCTGAAATCTCCTGGCATTACTGACCGTGTAACAAAAGAAGGGGATGCTCTTCTCTCGATGCCCTGCATCAATCCACTCCCACTCTCCAAGGTCCCACTGCAAATACCTAATGGGAACTCCCCCGAAGAGCCAAAGCCTCCAAGACCCGGTGGAGAGTAGCCGGGGATCTGGGTCGAGGAACCACTCTGAATCTGATCCCTGCACCAAAAGACCTACAACCCTGATAGGCTGAAAAGCAGACTCAAGCAAGATGTCCTTTGTGGATCTGAGCAATCTGCCACCATCCTGCACAATAAAAACTAAAGCATTCCCGTGTGCATCTCGAAAGGCCAAAACCTGAAGCGGAACACCGCCTCTCATAAAAGTACCTGCCCAAGTGGAGCAAGCGAGTGGCATATCATGTGTGTCTACCCACTCCTCTGGAAGGGCTACCTCAATCTGCAAGATCCTCCCTGCACTCCCTCTGAGATGTCTTGTCAACTGAGACTTGGTCTTCTCTGGAAGCCTGCAGAAAGCTTTCCAAGACCCCAAAGATGATGCAGGTCCCCTCTCCCACCTGGACCACTGCATGTAGAGTGAGGCACCAAGTGGTTTGCCATGATCATCTAAAATACTGTCATTCCACATGATGGGTTGCCTATCAATCTCTTCACAAGAGAAAGGAGGAATCCTCCGAAGAGTGCTCCTGAAACTAGCCCATGCTTTCAGACTGGCAACCATGAGAGGGGACGAAGGTGATCTGAGGTGTGCTGTGGTGAAGATCCACCTAATACTGCTCATCCAGTCTCCTCCTGAAGAAGGTGTGCACCTCTGTATGTTGCTAATAAGAAAGGCCTTCCACGGTTCCTGCCTTGGCATAAGTCCCCGCACCACCATCTTGCATAGTAGAGCTTTGCACTGTAAATCTTGATCAATAATATTGAGACCCCCTTCCTGTGTAGGGAGGATGAGGGTCTCCCAAGCCACCCTGGCTAAGGTATCTGTTGTGCCATCAAGCCCACCCCAAAGAAAATTTATGATCGGTCTCCTGAGCTGAGTGATGCAGTCTCTAGAATAGCACCAGCAAGAACAAACAAACCATGCCGTGGCCAAGAGAACCTGATTGACCACCACAACTCTAGAGGCAAGATCCAGCTTGGCTGAGCTCCAAAAAAGGAGCTTCCTCTTGATGCTCTTTAACACAGGAGCAAACTGCTGCGTGGAAGAATATCCAAGCCGACCTGTAGCCCAAATACCTGACAGGCACACCCCTCTGAACCCAAGTGAATCCCGTGTCAAGCCCCCAAACTGGAGTGTCCTCATCATTGATCCAAAAACCATTGGATTTATGCCAATTTATCTGCGCCCCCGCCGCCAAGTAAAATAAATCCAATGCTGTCCTGAAAGAAGTGTGCGTTTGTGGAGTGGCATCCAAGTAAACTACTGTGTCATCTGCCAACTCACTGTCAAGTAACTCCTCTTCCCTTCTAATGGGAAGTCTCAGCCCAAAGATGTCAGCTTGAGATCGAACATAGATACTCATAGCTTCGGCCACGAAAAGGAGCAAGGGGGCATCCCTGACGGAGTGATCTGGAAATCTGAAATCTCTCACCCTTTACCCCACCAATAAGTACCTGGCTGTGGGCTGATCTGTACAAGGAGGAAACACCTTTGATCCAAGCGTCAGTAAAGTCAAAACGTAGAAGGGTGCCCTCCAAAAAACCCCAATCTACTCTGTCATAAGCTTTCTCAAAATCCAAAAGTAAAATGGCTAGATTCTGGCCGCTCTGCATGGCCCACTCTGAGGCTTCCCAGAAAGAGAAAATATTATAAAAAATGCTTCTGCCATGCACAAATCCCGTCTGAGTGTCATAAATAAGATCTGGGAGAAAGGGCTGCAATCTGAGGCTGATTGCCTTGGCAAGAATTTTGTAACAAGTCCCTAGAAGTGTGATAGGCCTCCACTAGGACACTAGATTTCTGCAACCTCCTTTCGGGATAAGGTGGATGAGACCTTCTGTAAGCGACCCGGGCATATCACCAGAGTCCCAAATATCGTACAGGGCTGAAGTAATGTAGTCTCCAATCATATCCCAGAATGCAAGGAAAAAAGGGGGGGTAAGGCCATCCGAACCTAGGCACTTGCCCTTGTGAAGGGCTGAAAGTGCAGTCCTGAACTCTGTGTTGGTGAAAGGTGCATCAAGCAAAACATGCATATCCGGTTTCACCAACAAAGCGATGCTCTGCCAAATAACCTGTCTAGCATCCTCTCTATCCCTTGTCTCAGGATCAGCAGTAAGAAGGGCGGCATAAAAATCTGAAGCTATGCGCAAGACATCATCAGGATCTGTCTATAAAACCCCGTGTGAGTCAATAAGCTGGGATACACTCTCTCTACTATGTCTAGGGCCAAGAGTAGAGAAAAAGTGTTTATTGACTCTGCCACCCATCTGAATCCAGAAGGACTCCCGTGCATGAAAGGCATAGTTTGCTCTCTGATCAAGCAATACCTGCTGATGAGCCCTTGCTTCAGCAAGGCGCTCCTGAATGTAAGCATCTGAAGGCCGTTTCTGCTCTTCCCTCTGCAAAGCTGCCAACTGTTGGCGAACACCAATCTCACGTTTGAGAATATCTCGTCTCCTGGTACGAGCAACTGAGAGGTAGAAGTCGCTAATACCAGAAAGGGCAGCAACTACCTGTGATGGCAATGGCTGCCTACCCTGGACATGAGAAACCCATATCTGCAGGGCTGCCTCCATAAGGTCCTCCTCTGTGTACAAGGCATCTGGAATCCTGATGCTGGCAGATGGGCCTCTCAAGTGAGGCTCTCAGATAGCCAGCACAACAGGAAAGTGGTCTGAAGTGGAAATCCCATCAACAATGCATACCGATCCACCTCTGTTAAGTGCCCAATCATCTACATAGAATTTGTCAATGCGTGCATGAATAGGCATCTGCTGCCTCCTGTTCGACCAAGAGAACAGGAGGGACTGTGGCTGAATAAGAAAGGCATCATCAAACCAAGTATCTCTACCACAGTAGTGAAAAAGGAAGGCATCCCAAGCTGCTCTCTCCAAAGAGTGAAGTCCTCCTTCTCTACCCCCTTTTTTGTAACTCAACCATGTTAAAGTCACCTCCAATCACCCATGAATCCGCAATGGGGGCCCAGGAGAGCAGATCCTTGCACATAACGACACGTTCCCCTCTAATGTTGGAGGCATACAGGTTAAGGAAACCAACCTTACACCCTCCAATCAAGAGAATAATCCATTGAGCTCTAGAGGGAATAATGACTCCGTGTCCAACAACCAAGGGGAGAACCGATTGCGAAACTGAAATAGAAGTGCCCCCCCTAGTGCCCAAGGCAGGCGACCAAAAAGTATGACCAGAAAGCATTTTGTCAATCACTGGCATCCAACTTGTGTTCTTGGATTTAAAAAATATCAATAGCACCTCCAGTGACACCTAGATGAAGTTGATTCCGGATCTGCTGCCTACGGCGACGGTGTGGAACTCTGCCTAGGCCCTGTATGTTCCAGCTGACTATCCTCACGGACAGGAGGATGCTGGATGGAAAGGCTTACCCGACCTAGTAGAGGAGACTAGCTTTCCCTGGGTCGAAGCACTCCTGCTGAGGGCAGGAAACTCAACAGGTGAAAGGATCCCTACACCTGCTGAGGGGGAGGTCCTGTCAAAAGGAATCCCAATGATCGGGACCCCTAAGGTGGAGGGCACAAACTCCTCATCATCCATAAAAGTCGCCAAATCAGCCAATGTCGCAAAAGAGTTCCTGAGAAGCAAGTTTGGCCGAGGAGTGCGAAGAAGACCTGCACTCGTGGAGGAAGAAGGAGAAGGACCTGCCAGGCCTCTATCAGCAGATCTGGAGCTGGGAGCTGAGGAGGCCTGTGGCTGGGTTGAAGAAGGATCTGCAGTCCTCATCTGTGCAAACATTCCCTCAGCTGTGGCATGAACAGTCTGAGGGGAGAAGCATTGGTAGCCCCCTCGTGATCATAAACGAAAATGACTGGGGCTAGTGCATCTGAAGTCCCCTCCTGATGTGGAACTGTAGTATCTGGGGCTGCAACAGTATCCCCCTCTGGAGTCTGGATGGCATCTGTCTAAACCGGGGATCAAGGGTCTCCTCCTGAGGTAAAGGAGCCACTCTGACCGCTCTCCAATGTGGTACTGGGAGTGCTGTAGGCTTTGGGCGCCCTGTTGCCCCTGGTGGTCCTGGGGTGCGCGAAGCAGGGTGCCCTGCTACTCCTGGTAGTCTTGGAGTGCGTGGTACAGGCCGCAGGGGAGGTGTAGACGGGGTAGTACGTGAAGGAGCCGCACCAGAAGACCTCTTGGGTCTTTTTCTCTTCCTTGGGCAATCTCTAGCAAAGTGCCCAAGGGTCCTGCAAATCCTGCACTGATCCTGTCTACATGCAATCTCGATTCTCTGTCGAAAGAGAGAGCCATCTGGATGCTGAATCATGATGTGGTCATCTGAGATGTTAGGGTCAGAGACAGTCACCCTAACTCGAGGCACCCCGTCCGCTCTGACTGCCTCTACCGAGGAAGAAGGCATGCCAGGAAGGGGGGGAATCTTAGTGACCACTCCAAAAGTGGCTTTGATAGTAGCAAGAAGTCGATGGTAAACTTGAGGAAGATCAGGAAACCTGATGAACAGTGATGTGACCCGACTGTCCTCCACGACTGGATCGAAGCCCAAGGTGTAGGGCAAAAGAAAAATCCTCCTCGAACCCAAAGCCAGGGGATTAGCTTTGAGAACAAGGGCTGTGGACTCGTGGGAGTCGAAAATCACTTGGAAGAATCCACATCCCAGAAGTCGAATATCCCTGAGATGTGGGGCGAGATCTCCTAGTAACGCCGCCAACATCCAGTCTCTAGCCTGTGATCTGGAAGGATGTGACCCAAAGATGCGGGTGAAAAGTGATGTAGAGCCCTCTAATTCCACATCTTTCTTGAGCTGCTGCAACTCGTCTTATGAAAAAATGACGGTTCTCGCGGCCGGTGGAAGTGGACGAAGATTGGTTGAATGGGGATCCATTCGCCAATCGAAGTGAAAAGGCCGATTCCAACACTGTTAAAGCTCCGTCCGTGAAACTACTGCCTAGGACGCCTTGAAGCGGCGGGCGTAGGAAGGAGGAGAAAAGGAGAGGGTAGGAGAGAGGGGGAGGGACAGAAAGGAGAAGCGGAGGGGAGCTGAGTGGAGAGGATAGAGAGGAGGGGAGCTGAGTGTAGAGGACGGAGAGGGCTGATGGGGAAGGAGAGGGTGGGCGACAGAAAGGAAAAGAGGGGGGGGGGTACGAGGGTTAGGAGGGAGGAAGGGGACTGAAGGCAGGGAGGGAGAAGGTGGGCGGGGGAGAGGAAGGGAGGGGGCAGGAATGGAAGGGAGGGGGCGGCGGGGTTAGAGGAAGGGAGGGAGAGGGGGTGGGGGAGAGAGGGGAGGGAGGAGGGGGGGGAAAGAGGGGGCGGGGGGGAAAGGGGGGTGCAGGCAGGGGGGGCAGCGGGGCGGGGGGGAAGAGGGAGGGCTAGGGAGTGGGAAAGGGAGGGAAGGGGCGGGGGAGGAGGAGGGGGCGGGGGGGCAGCGGGAGAGGGAGGGAGGGGGCGGGGGGGCAAAGGGTGGGGAGAGGGGGCGGGGGGAGGGGGAGGGGGCGGGGGAGGGAGGGCAGCGGGTGGGGAGAGGGAGGGCGAGGAGGAGAGAGAGGGGGCAGGAGGGCTGGCAGGGGGGAGAGGGAGAGCGGGGAGGAGGAAGGGAGGGAGGAGGAAGGGAGGGAGGAGGGAGAGGGGGCTGGGAGAGAAGGAGAAGCAAGGGGAGGGAGAGGGTGGACAGCGAGGGTGAGGGGGAGGGAGAGAGAGGGAGAGGGGGGGCAGCAGCTCACGGGGAGAGGAGCAGCTCGTCCAGTTTTTGCGGGCAAGAATATTGGCTAGAGAGTAGTAAAGAATTGTAGAAGACGAGCCCACTAGAGGCAATAGGAGAGGATGGGACATCAAATAGAGGCCTCCCCACAGGGAGCGAAGTCGGATTTTCTTTATCCCAAGCACCCATTTTTTCTCCAAAGAGGGAGGATTCCTTCGATCTTCACTGAGATGGTGCCATAGGATGCAGGTCAAGCTCTTTCAACAGAGGTTCAGATAGCTTCAAGGTCATTGCCAGAGATCCCCGCCTCCTCTGTGTCACCCTTCTTGCCTCTACCTTCATCACCCTGATCACCTAATAGTCCAATGGCTCCTGCTCTTGCGGTTTCCTCCCCTCCCATCCTTCAGGAACGGGCCACTTCTCGGTCCTAACATCTCCATAATAGTGTCTAGATGATGAAGAGGTTGAAGGAGTGACTAGGACAAAGGGATTGGGAACTATGGCTCAGATAGTGCCAGCTTCCATATTTATTTCCCTAAAGACAGCATGGTTGTGGTTGTGTAGCTCCACGATTGCAACATTAGTAGCCACAGCACTAGATTTTACACGGCAAGAACTATAGGAAGCCCTTGTTGGGTGGTCAGTTGATATTTTCATGCTTTAGGGAACATGTTTAAGCCTCAAATATCTGCAAATGGAGACACCTTCTTTTAAGAAGGGGTTCAGATATCTTGTCCTCAGTAGTAGGATGAAGGGGGGGTGTTTGCATCATAGAGGGAGATGCCCTGGCCCCGAAGGTGTTTGATCAAGTTGAGCTCACAATGGGACAAGCAATGTGGGTGGGTCCAAGAATGGGGGATACCTGAGTAAGGGTCCTCAAAATATATGCACTTGCACACCCCCAAAGGATTTTAATGGAAATCCAAATGTGATTAAGGAAACAGAAATATGATTAAGGGCCAATATTGTAAATGGAATAAGCTCTCCCTGCTCTTGCCTTCTGGCCCAACTTCCCCCCTTCTAAGCCCGCTCCCCAACCCCTTGACTCCATCCCCCTTGGTGCCTCTCCCTTCATGCAATGCCCACTTCCCCTCCTCACCTCGCTTTGATCCTCCCCCCCCCCTCCCCTCTGGAGAACCTCCCCCATCTGCAATGCATTTTCGTGCAACAAACCTACCCTATTCTAGCATCCCTCTATTGCTCCAATAGACAACTACACATCTGGCTTGTCCCTGCTCTTGATCACGACCATGCTCTCCCCCCCCCAAGCACCCCCTTGAGTTCTCTATTGCTGTTTTGAAGGTGGTGGCTTGCTGCTATTTGGGAAGACTTTTGTGCTTGGGGCAATGGGAGCGTTTTGGAAACAAGACTTGCGAGCTCTCATCCCATTCGAGGCACCCTCGTTGCATCAAAGCACTCTACCTCATGACACCCACACATTCATCCTATGAATTGGAGCAAGGATGATGACAATAGATCTTTGATTGCATAAGAGATATCGAGACTCCATATCGACCCCAATTGGGCCTATATGTATAGAGTTCAAATAACTTATGGAAGATATCTAACAAGGTCATGCCACACACAATCACTTTTAGAGTGTATTCTATAGTTGGTTTGAGTTAGGTTTCCATTTATATATTCGATAGTTGGTTTGAGTTTAGAGTGTATTCTACAGTTAGTTTGAGTTAGCAAGCGTGAAGAGTACTTGAGCCAAGGAAATTGGTTACATCCAACCATGCAAGCTAGAGCAGGCAACATGTGAAGGAGCCTAGCAGAAGCAATGGTCCAACAGGAGTGACAATAAGCACAAGGACAAAGACTCGACTACACTACCTCAGGGGTTGAAGTTGACTACTATGCTAAGCCAGAAGGACAGAATGTTGGTGTTGTGGGCTGAGGCAACCCAGAAGGTTGGCGAATGAAGGTCCATCATGGCAAGTGGAGTCCGAGCACTCATCTACGGAGAGTTTGGATTTCAAGCGGATGGCTATTTCCTCAATGGAACATCAAAATGAATGAGAAGACGAACTCAGGGCGCCCCCGAGCTGGCGGCCGCGCCAGCCCCCCCCACCCCCCCTCTCAGCCCTCCACCTCCTTCCCCCCACCCACCCCCCTCCCCAGCAATCCTTCTTTGATTGCTTGCAGAGACACTGCATAGATTATGATGTATATTTAGCATACATTGAGATTTTCAGTTGATGTACTTTTGGCTGCCTCGTTTTGAGGTTGCTACTCTTGTAATATAATCAATCAAAAGTTTTCACTAAAAAAAAAAAGTGTGTGAAGAGGGACTTAAACAGGATGATGCACATGGTACATCTCAAGCTGATGCATAGGGTGAAGCTGTAATGATGTGTCATGATTTATCAGCTACAGCTCCTATGTCAAAGTGTGTACATGTTACTCAAGTCCCTATGCCTGTGAAGACGGTGCCGGAGTCTCTTTCTGTTTAGGATGAAGATGTTCCTTTTTCATTGGATTCTTTTCATCCTTGGTTGAGACATTATTTTGACCGTGTGGTTCAAAAATTCAGGTTGCTAGCTTATATCAAGAAGAATCACAAGGGGAAAAAACAGCTTTGTTTTATCGACGGTGATGTCACTCCGTTGCATCACTTTTTGCAAGTCAATAATCTTAAAATGGAGGATGTGTTGTTAGATCCTCCTCCAAATGATATGTAAATTTTATCTTGGTAGCCTCATGAGTTTTTCTCTCTGAGGCTTGCTTGTAAATTTGATCTTTGTACTCAATGGTGGGTTTTCACCTCGTTTGAGGTTCCCACAAAGAAATGTTACGCCATTGGCGTATAATATATAATAATGTTTTAATGTCTACTAATCACGGATTAGTGATTTCTCTTGTCATGACACTCCCTCCTGCTTAAATGGGCAGAAGTCCTCTTCTGGATCCTCTCTTGTCTCTCTCTCTTTGCGTACGCTTTTCTCTTTTACTTTTGCGTTTGCACCTCCTCTTCATAATCTACAAGTAGTCTTCTCCTAGTAGTACACGATCTCTTCTGAATCAGAACTTTAAATCCACCTCTCCCATAAGTATGGATTAACATCATGGGCGGGTGAGGACCTCATCCCACAAACTTCAATTGAGGCACAACATGAGATTGTGGCAACATGACAGCATACAAAATTGAGGCTTTGCACTCTTTGCACCACACATGAGGTGGAACCTCGGAGCATGTCTTGATGCATTGTTCTAGATACTTTGAGATGTGAGGGAGGTATCATTGCCTTTGCACTCATGGATACACCAATATGAGCAGAGTCATCAACTACCTAGATCAAAGATGTACCACACTCTTCATACATGAGGCCACCTGACAAGTGAACTACTATGGTTCGCGGCCATAGACAAAAAGAGATCACGTGGTTCTTCACAAAAGAAGTGGATGGGAGAGGTCGAGACTTAGACTTTGAGTTCTAGGCATTCTAGGTTGACATAGGTCCCATAAGCACGTGACCCATTTAGAGTACCATTATTATGGCATCTTGACGTCAAGTGGGTCGCCCACGAGTATACTCTATGAAGAGGAGTCAAGAACACCAGCGATAGGCTAGGACATCACATGACATGACATGACCAAGCGACTCCTGATATGTGGAGTTTCAGTTTAGTTTGTGTCTTAGTTTTATCAATAGGTGTGATAGACACCTCTAGTTCCTCCCATGGTGCCCCTTGTGTTGTGTTCTTATGACGATTCAAAGATTTTTGGTCTCATTTTGGCCTTCCACAAACGTTAATAAATCGTCAAACTTTTTTTTGGCTTTTTTGACCTTCCAGAGATGTTGATATGCATGCATATGCAGATGGTTTAAGAGCTTGGAGCTCCACATAGATAGGTTACCACCCTTCAAGTACAACATCGAGGCCCCCTCCTTCCCACTTACATATCACGAAGTGAACCAATCATCTGAGAGGATCTCTTATAGTTACACACCTTTTTAGGACTTGGTTGGCACCTCTCGGGAGCTCCCTGTCAAGCTCATCTTTTACAGAGATCACTACCTACAGATTACAATAGAGGGCTTCATCGATCCGCCAGGATACACATGGATCCACCTCCCCTAGTCATTGAGGATATAGATTGGACAATTCATGTTTGATCACATCGACTCCGTATTGAGAGTGGTCGGGTGGAGGGCATACCTAGAGAGAGTCACATCTGCAGCCTATGCGATCACTAGGAGATCGAGTCAAAAGAGCACTTTGCTTTCAGATGCCCCGTGTACTATGAGATCAAAGGTCGTTATCATTGCCTCTTTAGGGATTTTTTCGGACCCGTATCCAGTCTCCTATCTTACCCACATTAGAGATGCTTGGCAGCTTTGATCCATGTGGCTGTCTGACATAGGGAGTTGTTACTCTGGGCACGTAGGCGAGATCAGGGCATCTAGCCAAACTCCTCTCAGAGCATGATCACGGAGTTTTTCCCGTTAGATAGCACTAATGAGCAGGACCTATGGGGACAGTGGATGCGAGGAACCAAGCCAGAGATGCGACATGACCTTCCCTCCATGATCACCAGACCGGAGACACGACCCATAGGAGTGACAATGGCACTTGTTTGCCATAGGGCCATAGCCAGGACACCACGATGGGCCACACATGCTGACAGCCTCTAGCGCTCCATCACAGGTTTTATGTCACCACACCAGCCTCACACATCAACACCCCTCTTAGGATTGAGCCTCACCACTCCCATCCTCTGAGCTCAAAGAGTTTATCTCTCTATGTATTGGTGCCGTTATGGTTATGATTATGGACTTTACTTTTTGTATTGATCATGGGTGTTGATGCCTGTTTAGTGGCTTCACCCCTCAGATCATTGTATATGTTTATTTTAGTCTCATAGAACCTTGTTCTTCCGAGTACTTTTAATAAAGCCTCTCCCTCTCTCTCTCTCTCTCTCTCTCTCTCTCTCTCTCATCAGCTGAGGGTCTCCAGTGGTATTCGAATGCACACCAGCCTTTTTGTGAGACACATGATCTGAAGGTCAACCTGGGTAAATTGGACAGTCACATGAGGATTGCAAACATCTGCTCTCTACTCTTTGATGCAGGAAAACAGAGCATGGGAGTGACGGTAGCACTTGTCGAATGATGAACTTCCTCTCAGGGCTACAAAGGAGGGAGGGACCTAGACATCCTATTCATGTTGAGCAGCAAGAGCGATCCGTCACTGAGTTTCTTCCTCTATGACACCAACCATCACCGGATTTAGAGCCACTGTTGGATGGGCTCTTCTTGTCTATCCTCAGCCAACAGTGGAGTTGGTCCCATAGATAGAGGGCTGCCATAGCATTTTCCAAAGTTTGCTTTCCCCATATGTCTCTACACATCCACGTGTATGCATTGTGCAATAATCTGAATAGTTGAGTGCTCCCTTTTTTCAGGACATATCACGTATCTTAGAGTACCTTGATTTCTCACATGTTTGGCAGAGCGTTTTGCAGGTCCTTGCAGATTCAGAGAGTTGCAGCAGATAAACTTCTTGATTTTGTTGATTTTCTTGATGCTTTCTGGTGTGTCTGCAAGTGGTGTTGAGGTTGCAGCAGCCAACGGCCTTGGAGAGGCCTGGGTAGCCCACAGTAGCACAGCTAGCAAGGTTCAAGGGGGAGCCGCGGTAGCTGAGGCTGAGATGCAGCCTAGAGTAGCTATGGCGCCGCCAAGAGGCTGCCTATATCAATGGCGCAGAAGCCCCTCCCGAGGACTTGAGGAATGGCGATGTGCAGCAGATCGGGTGCACCTGATGCCGCAGTAGCAGCAGGCTCCCAAGCTCCACACACACGCAGCAGCTCCAAATGTCACGACACAAGCAGCTCCAAATGCGGTGACAGGCTGAGGTGTGGCGAGGGGGAGGGGGGGGGCCCGGGGGGTGCGTGCAGAGAGAGAGAAAGAAAGAAAGAAAGAAAGTCTATTAACGTCCACGAGAGACCAAAGGTCTATGGGACAATAGAAAAACCATCTAGTACATCAGCTTAGGGAGGGCACATGGCAGCTCCCAGGGAGTGCAAAAAGCAGCTCCAATTATTTAGAGTACCTACATTACGGCTTGGAAAAAACATAATCGGCCATACATCAGTTTAAGACTGAGAGTCTTTTTGGCTTGGATTTAAACTCTTTAATGAGTGCTATGCCGTGACAGTATACCACCCATTTTCCATCATTCCTAGCAGCCTTGATCTTATCTCATTCCATGTGAGACCCTTCAGGACCTATGGGACAGTTGATCCCTATCAACAAATATGATCTCTTACATCTGGTGAAAGAAAAATACTATAGACTTGCTATGTAGCTAGTACTTGCTGTGCTAGTGCTTGTGTGCTAGTCCAAGTACCTTGTTGCAGTGTTCAAAACTTCTTTTGTATCGCTCCCTAGCTTTGTAGTTGGCTGCTCTAGTGGAATTTCCAGGCTGCCCCTGTTTCCATCGTATTCTTCTCTGATATGTGCATCAGCCTGACATCTTAAAAGTACATGCTGCTCATTCTTCACCTCGTGGGGCATATTTTGCATATTCTTTCTTCTCATGCTACCCTAGGTCTTGCCCACCTTTTCTTCTCCACTTCTAGGTCATGTGAGCTGGTTTTTATTTTGCATATTAGCTGCCTTTTAAACCTTGATGTCTGCCCCGAGGTATTTCTGCATCTCATAGCTGTCCATTGGATTAATTTCCTGTTTGTAGAATTGCATTTTTGCCCCTGGGTTTTGGCATAGCATCTTCTATGTCACTTACCCCCTGATCTCACATGCATCCTCCAGTATATCACCAGCCATTTTAAAAACCCCATAATTCCATCCATTTCATCCCATCTCAGTACCATCTAGTGGTTCGTGTAGCTTCCAATGCCTTGTGAGGTATCTTGCTAGCATGCATCTTCTCAACTTTGTTGAGGTAAGCCATGAATTGGCGCAGAGAGAGAGAGAGAGAGAGAGAGAGAGAGAGAGAGAGAGAAAGAAGAAAGTGTATTATTGTCCACTAAAGGCCAAAATGGGCCCATGGGACATCAAGAACTCTGCATATAAGATAGCACAAAATCAACGACTCAGGAAGAGAATTCAGAGTAGTGGTAATCATCTTTGAATCAGGAATGATCTCATCAATATTCAGCAATTGCTCTCGTAAATCCTGTAGCTTTGTGAGGTGCATTGACATGGAGTCACCCTCTTCCATATGTGTATGAGACAATTCTCTTTTCAAAAAAGACACCCTGGCATCATTCCGACCTGCATACATGCTCTCCAAAATATCCCATGCTGCTTTTGAGGTCTTACACGACCGAATATGTGGAATGATAAATCTTTTCACTGAAAGAGAAATACGTGACAAAGCTAAAGCATCACGTGAATCCCATCTCTTCTGCTCTGGAGTGGTAGGTATAATTGCACCAATAACTTGTGTTGCAGCTGTACCCTGTGCACGACCTTTGCCTCCTCCTTGAGGCATTGATTCGGCATCGTTGCCCTGTTTGGGTAGAAGTTGTGGATTTTCCTCAATGCTTGTCTTCTCTTCTACCTAAAATTGCAGCTTCTCTCGGTAAGGTGGTATGTCCACCACGACCCAATGGAAATTCGAATCGCTTTTGCATTTTGTGGGATACAGATCATCCCACTCCAGCTTCATATTCAGTCACTGTGAATAATGTTTCCATGGGGAGTGCCTTTTACAAGCTCAAGTGGGGGCTGTTTGCAGGTGCTTGCTTTGGGCACATGGCTTCACAATGCCCTTCCCGAGCTCCACAGATGCCACTACAAGCTGAAATGGTTCAACCTTTGAATAAGAATGCTAATGCTGTTAGAATTATTGTTATAATTTAGTAGTGACCAATGTAATGTAATAAGTAGGTTAGGGGCATTTTTCCCTCACTTAGAGGTTTTTCCCCCTAACCACAGTTAGTTCACTAACTACGGTTAGTGAAGGATAAGGTTTTGTCACTTAGACAAAACCTATCACTCTCTTCAGTTGTATCACACTCATCTATTGCAACTATCGTTTTCAGCTCTCTCTCTCTCCTGCTCCTGCTCTCACACTTTGCTCTCTCCCTACCTCTCACATTTGGTATCAGAGCAAGTTAGCATAGAAAATATCATAACCACAGTAGTGACCTATCTTTCCTGCATAGACATGTTGGTTGTGTTCTTGTAATGCCACTATGTCAGGCTGAAATCTATTGATGTACAGCCACACAAATTTCCATTTCCTACTGTCACACATCCCCTGGACATTGAGTGTAAAACATTTGATATGAGCAGTCATATTTACAGATATCTATAGTAATATAACAACTATGTACAGCAGCAACATTTATGAGGTCAGCCTTGCATTTCTATCTCAGGGTCAAGGCCTCGCCGCTGAGAAGAAGTAGCCACCTGAGGAGTAGATAGCAAAGCAGCAACCTCTTCTTCAGGGAAGAGTGTTCTACTGGCTGTTACTGCAGCCCATGTAATCCCAATTCCTGTATTTATCTCTGGGGTATTTCCACTAGAAGATGCACCATTTTAAGTGCGGAGGGGTGGAATTCTTCGAGCAGAAATAACTTTTCTTGGACTTTGCCATCCATCAGTTGGAGGTTTCTGTCCTTTGGTCAAGGGTTGAATAGCAGGAGGTGAATGTGAAAAAATATTCCCATTGGAAACTAGTGGAGCTTTGCCTTTATCCTGACTTCCAGAAAGCTGTCTACTGCCTTTGTTTTTATTTGCAACTGAAGTAGGAGCATCCTTAGTAGGCATGTGAACCGGCAAAATGGTATGAGGCATTTTATGCTGATTCATTGGACACTGTGAAGCCATGTGTCCAAATTTTTTGCACTCAAAACAAGCCCCTGCGAATAATCCCCATTTGAGTTTATAAAAAGCACTTTCCATGCCCACATTATTCACCGTGACTGAATAAGAGTTTGGTGTGGGATTATCAGTATCCTAGAGAATGCAAAATCTGTTCGAGTTGCCATTTGGCCGTGGTGGGCAAACCACTTTACCTAAAGATGCTGCAATTTTAGGCAAGAGTGAGGCCATACATTGTGGGAAATCGACAACCTCAACCCAAACCGGGCATCTGTGTCAGATTAAAGCCTGAAAATCTCTTGTGGGAGACCATGGCAATACATGCACCATTTGCTGCCCAAAAAAGAGAGGCGAATGTTCCAAGAGCATTTGTCTGTGTATCGCATCCACCATGATAACCTCAAAAAACCCTTGGGTGCATAGTGTACTTTACGAACAAACGAGCCAGCCAGTGTGCGTGTCAACCAGTTGCCTATCTCTGCGGCAGGTGGCATCCGGCCTGGAAAAAATAATATGATTGCATTCTTAGGATATTCTCTGACTAGATCCACAATTTCATCTACCTCAACCATGAGGCCAATTGAAGGAACCGAGTCTTTCCACTCTTTCCTCGTGTCTGCAAATCCTTCATGCATGACATCATATACCAGTTGAGCCTCAAGAGTATCATGCATCGGGTCATGCTGACCCTCAACCTACTTTTGCTTCTTGCAGGGAACTGAACGCTCCTTTTGAAACGTTTTTTCATAGGAATATTCTGCCATAGCTTTGTAAGAAATGGAACTCAAGAATGAAGTACCTGTAAAAGGGTAGTGGAAGCAAAAAAACCAGTCCCAAAGAAATATCCACAGGAAGCCCACAGAGAAGAGAAAAAGAGTATATTGGTAAGGAGATAGACGGGAAAGAGGGATGTAGAGGTCGAGAGAAGATAATAAACAGTTTTGAAGAAGGAAAAAGAGGGAAAAAACAGTAAAAATCCCCAGATGAAACTATATCTCAGAGGAAAAGGTAAGATTTTGGTGATGGGAAAGGTGCAGCAGATCCAAAGACTAAAGAAGAGAAAAACAGGAGCAAAAGCCCTCAAAATCAGCGCGTGGAAGTAGTTCGCAAACGAAACTCTGCGTGGAAGAGAGCCAAGAACTGGGGATGATCTAGGAACAGGAGAACTGTTGCAGGCGGAGATGTCCGTACAGGCCGTACACCTGTACGAAAATCGTACGGCGCTCTGACGGGCTGTAGGGCTGGTATCAACGGCTCCAGATCATCGGGTTTGAGGCTCTAATGCAGCGCGACTTGTAGCGGAGGCTCGCGGGCTGGTTGCTTGAGGCACTAGAGCTCACACACCTCTCCTCTCCATCGCTCCCTCACCACACCACACACACACCACCTCCTCTCACACACACACACACCAATCAGCCACACCTACACACACACATGTGTTCACACACTCACTCATGTTCACACTGAGTCCAAAACTCTCTTTCTCTCTCTCTCTCTCTCTCACACACACACACACACACACCCTTACTACGCACACACACACTTTTTTGTGGGAAGAAATCTTTTATTGCAGTAAAATAATTACATTCATAGTTACTTCAAAAACGAAATAACTACTACTCAACTAAAGATCTCAGTATAAGCTGTATACACATCTCCCGATCAATCAAACGAGTCTGAACACAATCGTAGAATGATTGTTGCAGAGATCGTTTGAAAAAAAGAAAGGATGAAAATAGTGGATCACCAAAAACTCTATGATTTCTATCCATCCATAAAGTCCATAGGGTCCAGTAGCGCACCCATACAAAAAATAAATCAAAACCCTGTCTCGGTGGATGAAATCCAAACAACCAGAAAAATCTGCCAAAAGTAACAGTAGGAAATCTCGCTCGAAGCCTCTGTCGGATGAGAGCGATGAAATCACAAGTATGGGGACAGAACCAAAAAATGTGAAGCACAGATTCAGTAGAGTGTTGGCATCTGTGAGAAACAGTCGGAGCAATATGTCTGTGTGCGAGTAACTGGCCGGATGGAAAAATGCCAAGGAGAACTCGCCAAAGGAAAAGCTGTTGTCGAAGAGGGACTTTGTAATGCCAAAGGAGGCGCAGCCTTTTTCTCCACGACTTCATTGGGCGATCCATATGCCAAACAGTATTTGCTCTGTGAGAAATCCAAGGCGGAGGTAATAACACTTTACACAGAGATGACACTGTGATATGTGAGAGCTTCAAGGGACGGGCGTATGAGGAAGAAGAGCGTAAAATCCAATCCTCAAGCCTATTCTGAAGTTCCACACACTTTTTTTATTGTGAAACCAGTTGCTATAAAATTAACTAGAAATCAACGTACATGACATTAGACTCCAAAAGAGAGCCTAATGGAAGAACTCAAAAACAGTGAGAAAACACTTCAAGGCTAGTAGCATCCAAGTCCCTCGCAGCATAACTATCATATAAAGATTGCTTGAGGGACATTCTGAAGAAAGCATATACCTGAGGAAACTGTTGTCCCATCCTAAAATGCAATCTCTGTGTCCAAATAGTCCATAGTACCCAAAAACGAGCCTAGTGAAAGAAAAGGAAGAATGGAGACATCTGAGATGAGAAACATCCAAACATCCAGAAGAGTTTCCCGAATCTGATAGAGGGAAACCGAAGCTGTAGCAAATGAGAGACATGAGTGATCAATATTCGAGAGTGCAAGCAAGACCATAACAAATGGGAAACTGTCTCGCTGTGATGAGAGCAACGGGGGCAGGAAGGGGAAGCAATATGACGTGCTTTCAATTTCACCCCAATGGAAAAAGCTCCCACTATACATCTCCAAAAGAAAAGCCTCTGTTTCAATGGCAGTTTAGCTTTCCAAATTTTCTTGAGTTTTGATTGCCACCAAGATAAAGGCCTATCCAAATTCCAAAGAGTGTTGGCATGCTTATCAATCCATGGTGGTGGAAGAAGAAATCTGTAGACCATCGAGGATGTCAAATTATGCATTGAAAGTGAACAGGTAGCAAGAGACAAGGAAGTTAGATTCCAGTCCAGTAATCTGTCCTGTACAAACAGCGGAGGGACAGGAACAAATGACTGCAACATAGTTGTAAGTATTCTCCAAATGGGCCTATGATGCAGACCTTAGGGGAATGTCCTGCAAGCTTGTGGAAATGAAAGCACATAACCATGTTGATCCACCACATCTCCGACCAATCCTATGTCCAATTTCATAAGATTATATGCTTTAATAGGTGCCTGTAAAGCAGAGGCGATTCAAACACCTTGCTCCAATGGATGCTTTCCAAACGAAGAGAATTACCATGATGGGAGGAAGCACCTGACCATTTAGCATAAGAGAGAATTCTCTTCCAATCATGAATAAAAGCAGTATAAATAGGACAGCCAGGAATTTTCCCGTGAAATGTGGTCATGACTGCTTCCCAATGATCTGTAATCCAATGCCCATATGCGTGGGACTTCATGTTTCCACACATAGCTGCTAACATAATAGCCCATGGCTGTTGTTGCTGAAAGAAATCAGCAAGCATAGTCCTCTTTCTTGCCAACATATGAAACTGAAGATTGAGAATATGCAGTCCCCCATGAGTCTTAGGAGAACAAACAGACTGCATGGGAAGTAGTCACAAAGCCTTTTTGTGAGATTTACTTTTCCAAAATATCTCCATAGCCTAGGACATATAGGAGGCCAAATGCTTAAAAGACCAGTGAAGAAGAGGCAAATAAAATTGCACATATGCCATAATGATAGATTGTACTATCCGAAGTTGAACATGTAGAGGCCATGTTGACAAGTGCCACTATTCCAGCTTCTTGTTAATCTTTTGAAGCACCCATTCAAGCTGTTGTTGACAAGTGCCACTATTCCAGCTTCTTGTTAATCTTTTGAAGCACCCATTCAAGCTGTTGTTGAGGGGTAACATTCCAGCCAATGGGATATCCTAAATGCCTCACAATGGTATGGGAAGAAATAATGTGGCCTGGCCAGAGAAGTGCATGCCAATTAGCTTCTTTCAATGCTAGAAGATTCGATTTCTGAAAGTTGATATAGAGTCCAGCAGCTATGCCAAAATCGTTCAAAGTATGCATCAAATGAGAGAGGTCACTTTGAGAATTCCTGGGCATGAAATATGAATCATCAGCATATGCCTGTGCAAGAAACGGCTATGCCCCTGGAATTCGCAAGCCATGGAGCTGCCCTGTATCTGCAAGATGGTCCATATGCAAAAATAACGGATGAGTAGCAATGGCATACAATAACGAACTAAGAGGGCATCCCTGTCTCACTGAACGGGTCATCGTCCATGTCCTTGACAACCCACTACCAAGGAGACACTGCGCAGTGGCATGAGAGTACAACCAGTAAATAACATGGACCAGCCGAGGGCCAAATCCCAATTTATGCATAGTCTGAGAAATAAAATCCCAATGGAGAGTGTCAAATGCTTTCGCAATGTCCACTTGTAGAATGAGAACATCTTGTTTAGAATATTTGGCATACTCGATTGCAAGCAAAACATTGGAGATGTTGTCAGTAATGTGCCTTCTGGGAACAAACCCATACTGCCTGGGATGAAGTCTTGCTTGCAAGATAAATCGAACCCTGAGGACAATCATCTTGGCAATGAGTTTGTAAATGATTGGCATAAGAGATATGAGCCGCCAATCAACCATTGTCTCGCACAACCTTTTTTTGGGGATCAATTTGACAAGGCCATGTTTCCAAGAAGGAGGAAGAGATTGTTTTGCCCAAGCATGATTGATCATGAGAAGAAGAGTGTGCTTGAGATCACCCCAAAATGCACGTAAAAATTCAACAGTCAATCCGTCCCAACCAGGAGAGCTGCCTTTACGTAAATGACTCAAAGCATCATCCAGTTCATTAAGCATAAATGGCTGCTCCAATGCATGAGCCTGTTCCGGAGACAATATAGGCTGAACATGCATGAGAAATTGAGACCTAGCTGCATTCACTTGCATCGAATTATCAGGCTGAGGAGAAAAGAGATGCTAGAAATGACTAGAGCATTGCGATTCCAATTCTGATTTGGAGTTGGTCGAGGTGCCATCATCCTGCCTGATCCTACAAATATCCTCCTTTCGCCTATCCGCATGCAGGCTTTTAAAGAAGGCCTTGGAGGAGCAGCCCTTATCCAAGAGGGGTTTCATGCAAGCTCGGATTTGCCACTTCTTTAATTTGTGAAGATCATTTTGATGGATGATATGAACCGCATAAGCGCAAGAATCCTGTTCAGAGGAGGTGAGCTGCCTATAAGAGCTGATTACATCCATTTGTTGCTTGTGAGATTGAGCCCATTTCAGCTTAAGCCTGAGGTTTTCCATGTGACTCCGTCCATAATCTTGAATAATAGCCTGCAAGCGATGGGCAAGACTGATCCAAGCAAAATCCATGTCCTCCTGAGCATGTAAGAGGAGGGGGCGGACAGCCACTCTCACCATGTTCTGAAATTGTTGATGAAGCAAATAAGCACTATTGATATGGAGTAGACGACGACCGAAAAAAGGCATATCATCTGTCAAACGTGCTATGGATAATGTCAAGCATACTGGAAAAAGTGATCAGACAACAAGAGAGAATGATCAACCCATAATGCACATGTGAAACTAGCATACTGCTGAGCATGCAACAAATACCATCTGTCAAGTCGAGCCCAGTAATGAGTGAATGCATTGTGACGGTATGTATAACCCATATCTCTATCCCTTGTTGAGAGCCATAAATCTTTTGCATGCAAGAAAGAAAGCATATCCTCCCAGTGTTGAAGCTCAGTGGGGATCATGTGAGATCAATGAGTGGTGTTGTCTTGCATGGCAGGCGAGTTATTAAAGTCTCCACACAAAAAAGCATTGGACAGCCATGGATATTGCTTGAGGGAGGCCCACATTTGAGCTCTTGTCGCAGAAGTTTGAGAGGCATAAACCGATGCTATTTCATAAAGATCGGCATGACAGATGCATCTGATTACCATCCATTGACCCTGAGGGTCATTGTGAGCAACCGTGGGCTGCATATCATGTTTCACCAGCATGCATACCCCGGAAAAGTGCATTGAACCAGCATAGAATATGTCATAACCAGCAAAGTGGCCTTGCTGGCCAGCCAAGAAGTGTTGATTGTGTTCCTGTAAGGAAATTACATCAGGGTGCATTCTATGTAAATGTGCCAAAAAAGTCTCCACTTATTGACATTGCAAAGACCTTGGACATTGTATGTAATGCAAGTAATTGAAGCAGACATAGAAGATATGTACAATCAAACCGAGAAACATAGTAAAGGTATAAGCTGTCAGGCCTCAGCCATGACATCGACGTCCACCTGGCCTCCTGGATCAATGGCTTTATCATCCTCATCATTGTCACATACAGGAATGCCCTTCTTGAGCACATCAACCCACAGTCGAGAAGTCAGGCTATCAGCAGGGGTAGAGGCGTGACCAGGGGTGGAAGTAGAGGCATCCCAATGCCGAGATTGTAATGGTCGTGGCTTAAGCGCAAATACCTTTTTGGGTTGCTGCCAGACACCCTGGGGAGAGGCATTGGATTCTAAAATTTTGCCCTTTCCCTTATCCTTTTGCTTGGCTGAAACATGGACCACACTTTCTTTTGGAAGAACAGATTTAGATGTCGCATCACCCAACTTGCTAGGCATAGCCTTGGGACCCGGACCATGAGTTAGAGGGGTAGTATTTTTTGGAGCAATAGCTGTAGGTGGGAGCTAATGCAGGACTACAAGACACTGTGAAGCTAGATGGCCAAACTTATGACAAGTAAAACAAGCACCTGCAAATACTCCCTATTTCAAGTCAAAATATTTTTTGCCCAAGGGAACATCCTCCACCTCTACCGCAATGGAAGGAGGGGTTGGGTGATCTGTATCCCAAAGAACACAAAACCGATTTCGATTGCCTGAAGGACGGGGTGGGCATACAACTTGCCCCAAAGTAGCTGCCAGACTTGGTAACTCAGCCCTCATATAATCTGGAAAATCCACTGCCTCAACTCATACAGGGCAGTGGTGTCGAATAAGACCGTGATAATCCTTATTTGGTGACCATGGCATGACATGCACCATTTGTCTGCCATAGAATAGAGGGGACATCTCCAATATCTACTGACGATATGAGGGATCCAAAAAGTGCACTTCATAAAAACCTCGAGAAGCAAAGTATACTCCTTCAACAAAGCAATCTCCCAACAAAGCCTGAACCCACTGAGCCACATCATTTGCAGAAGGTAACTTCCCAGCGAAGAAAATGATAACTGCTTGCTGAGAGAACTTCCGGAGAGGAGTAATCAATGAGGGCAGCTTCAGCTTATACTTAAGGGCCGGGGGAGGTTTGGCCCACTCCTTCCGGCTCTGGTGGAATTCATCCTTGAGCATGTCGAAAACATAGTGAGCATCTTCAGAGGCTGAAGGAGACAATTCGACTTGCTGTCTTTTGGGGTCCCGAGAGAAATCCTGCCGGGAATAACTTTTAATATGGTTCTCCATGGGGGTAAGCAGGGCAGGATTGATGAAGCGAAAGAAGAAGAGAGCAGACAGCCGGGGGCCGATGGACTAAGTCAGGACAAAAGGGCAGCAGGGGTTATGCACAGATATGGAGCGGGTGATACATAGCAACAGGGAGATGAACTGTATGGAACACCAACGGGCTGTACGAAAAGGTCTGTACGGAGGAAAAAGGATTGCACAGAAATTCGAGCAGATTTTGTACAGAAGAGGCTGGGCTGTACGCTCCGTAATCTGACAGGGCGCTAGAAACTGCATTGTACAAAAGGATCGACGAAGGACGTACGTACGTACGGAAAACGAGGTCGGAGAAAGTGTACGGACCTGCACGCAGATCTGGTACGGTCGTCCATAAACCGTACGGCAACCGTACGGGCGTACGGATGGAAGGGGGCTTGCAAGAAGATCTTGGCAGGACGCTCTCACTCCGTCTCACACACACACACCACTCACACACTACACTCCACACACCCTTTTTTTTTTTTTGGTGACCATAACAGATGGGGAACTGTCTCACGGTGATAAGAACAACGGGGGCAGGAAGAGGAAGCAATGCGACGTGCTACCAATTTCACCCCAGTGGAAAAAGCTCCCACTACACGTCTCCAAAAGAAAAGCCTCTGTTTCAATGGCAATTTGGCTTTCCAAATTTTCTTGAGTCGTGATTGCCACCAAGATAGAGGCCTATCCAAATTCCAAAGATTGTTGGCATGCTTATCAATCCATGGCGGTGGAAGAAGAAATCTGTAAACCATCGAGGAGGCCAGATTATGCATTGAAAGCGAACAGGTAGCAGGGGATAAGGAAGTCAGATTCTAGTCCAGCAATCTATCCTGTACAAACAGTGGAGGAACAGGAACAAATGGCTGTAACATGGTTGTAAGTATTCTCCAAATGGGCCGATGATGTAGACCCAAGGGGAATGTCCTGCAAGCTTGTGGGAATGAAAGCATATAACCATGTTGATCCACAACATCTCCAATAAATCTTATGCCCAGTTTCATAAGATTATATGCTTTGATAGGCGCCTGTAAAGCGAGAGGCGATTCAAACACCTTGCTCCAATGAATACTTTCCAAGCGAAGAGAATTACCATGATTGGAAGAAGCACCTGTGCATTTAGCATAAGAGAGAATTCTCTTCCAATCATGAATAAAAGCAGTAGAGATAGGACAACTAGGAATTTTCCCCTGAAATGTGGTCATGACTGCTTCCCAGTGATCTGTAATCCAATGCCCATATGCATGGGATGTCATGTTTCCACACATAGCTGCTAACATAATAGCCCATGGCTGTTTTTGCTGAAAAAAATCAGCAAACATCGTGCTCTTTCTTGCCAGCATATGAAACTGAAGATTGAGAATATTTAGTCCCCCATGAGTCTTAGGAGAGCAAACAGCCTGCATGGGAAGAAGTCGCAATGCCTTTTTGTGAGATTTGCTTTTCCAAAATATCTCCATAGCCTGGGACATATAGGAAGCCAAATGCTTAAAGGACCAGGGAAGAAGAGGCAAATAAAATTGCACGTATGCCATAATTATAGATTGTACCATCCGAAGTCGAACATGTAGAGGCCAAGTAGACAAGTGCCAATATTCAGCTTCTTGTTGATCTTTTGAAGCACCCATTTGAGCTGTTGTTGAGGGGTAATATTCCAACCGATGGGATATCCTAGATGCCTCACAAGAGTGTGGGAAGGGAGGATGTGGCCAGGCCAAAGAAGTGCATGCCAATCAGCTTCTTTCAATGCTAGAAGATTGGATTTCTGAAAGTTAATATGCAGTCCAGCAGCTATGCCAAAATCATTCAAAGTATGCATCAAGTGAGAGAGGTCAGTTTGAGAATTCCTAGGCATGAAATATGAATCATCAGCATATGCCTGTGCAAGAAACGGCTCTGCCCCTAAAATTTGCAAGCCATGAAGCTGCCCTGTAGTTGTAAGATAGTCCATATGCAACAATAATGGATGAGTAGCAATGGCATATAGTAGCGAACTAAGAGGGCAACCTTGTCTCATTGAGCGGGTCATAGTCCATGCTCTTGACAACCCACCACCAAGCAAACACTGCGCAGTGGCATGAGAATAGAGCCAGTAAATAATGTGGACTAGCTGAGGGCCAAATCCCAATTTATGCATAGTCTGAGAAATAAAATCCCAATGGACAGTATCAAATGCTTTGGCAATGTCGACTTGCAAAATGAGAACATCTTGTTTAGAATATTTGGCATACTCAATTGCAAGCAAAGCATTGGAGATATTATCAGTAATCTGTCTTCTGGAAACAAACCCATACTGCCTAGGATGAAGTCCTGCTTGCAAGATAAATCGAACCCTGAGAACAATCATCTTGGCAATGAGTTTGTAAATGACTGGCATAAGAGATATGGGTCGCCAATCAGCCATTGTCTCACACAACCTTTTTTTGGGGATCAATTTGACCAGGCCATGTTTCCAAGAAGGAGGGAGAGATTGTTCTGCCCAAGCGTGATTGATCATAAGAAGCAGAGTGTTCTTGAGATCACCCCAAAATGCACGGAAGAATTCTACAGTCAATCCATCCCAACCAGGAGAGCTGCCTTTACGTAAGTGACTCAAAGCATCATCCAGTTCATTAAGCATAAAGGGCTGCTCCAGTGCACGGGCCCGTTCCAGGGACAATATGGGCTGAACATGCATCAGAAATTGAGACCTAGCTGCATTCACTTGCATTGAATGATCAGGCTGAGGAGAAAAGAGATGCTGGAAATGACTAGAGCATTTCGATTCTAATTCTGATTTGGATGTGGCCCAGGTGCCATCATCTTGCCTGATTCTGCAAATATCCTCCTTTCGCCTATCCGCATGCAGGCTTTTAAAGAAAGCTTTGGAGGAGCAGCCCTTATCCAAGAGGGGTTTCACGCGAGCTCGGATTTGCCACTTCTTTAATTTGCGAAGATCATTTTGATGGATGATGTGAACCGCATAAGCACAGGAATCCTGCTCAGAGGAGGTGAGCTGCCTATGAGAGCTGATTAAATCCATTTGTTGCTTATGAGATTGAGCCCATTTCAGTTTAAGCCTGAGGTTTCCCATGTAACTCCGTCCATAATCTTGAATGACAGCCTGCAAACGATGGGCAAGATTGATCCAGGCGAAATCCATGTCCTCCTGAGCATGTGAAAGGAGGGGGCGGACAGCCACTCTCACCATGTTCTGAAATTGTTGATGCAGCAAATAAGCACCATTAACATGGAGCAGGCGACGACCAAAAAAAGGCATATCATCTGTCAGACATGCTATAGATAATGTCAAGCATACTGGGAAGTGATCAGATAGTAGAAGGGAATGATCAACCCATAGTGCACATGTGAATCTAGCATACTGCTGAGCATGCAACAAATACCATCTGTCAAGTCGAGCCCAGTAATGAGTGAAGGCATTGTGATGGTATGTGTAACCCATATCTCTATCCCTTGTTGAGAGCCATAAATCTTCTACATGTAAGAAAGAAAGCATATCTTCCCAATGTCGAAGCTCAGTGGGGATCATGTGAGAACGATGAGTGGTGTTGTCTTGGATGGCTGGCGAGTTATTAAAGTCTCCACACAAAAAGGCATTGGACAGCCAAGGATATTGTTTGAGGGAGGCCCACATTCGAGCTCTTATCGCAGAAGTTTGAGAGGCATAAATAGATGCTATTTCAGAAAGATTAGCCTGAAAGATGCATCTGATCACCATCCATTGATCTTGGGGGTCATTGTAAGCAACTGTAGGCTGCATATCATGTTTCACCAGCATGCATACGCCGGAAAAGTTCATTGTACCAGCATAAAAGATGTCATAACCAGCATAATGGCCTTGCTGGCTGGCGGGTGTGATTTTTTTGTGAGCTTTTTGTCATGAGCTTTTTTTCAATTTTCATGAATATTGTGAGCTTTTCATTCACCTGAGAGAGAGAGAGGGGGGGGGGGCCATGGAGTGGGGTGGGTGGAAAGTTTGGGTTGTGGTTGCAGTTAAGAGGAGAGAGGGGGGGGAGGGGAGATAAAGGAAAAGGGGAGGGATGGGCACATGGGTAAAGTGGCATGGAGAAGGAAGGGGAGGGGAGTTGGAACATATATTCCATAGTTAGAGGGGGAACTTATAAGGTATGCAAAGAGGAGTGCAAGGAGGAGAGAGAGGATGAGGAATGTGAAAGTTATGTTCATCTACTAAATGTAAAGGGGAAGGGAGAGCATATGGGAAATTTGTTCATTTTCAAATTGTATAATTTGATAGATTTGACCTCATATTTGGATTCCTCGTCGAATTCCGGTCATTTTGAGTACCAACATGACCATATTCCGATAAAAATTGGAAAAATGTTGTTTTTGTCATGAATTCATTTTGGCCTGTTTTGGGCCTATTTTGAGTCTGCGCTGATACCACAATGTAATAAACTTTCTTCTGTCACGTCGCTTCTCTTTGTGATATCTCTAACCTCGTTGTGTTAATTATCACGGGCGATGGCTTTTGATTTATTCCTCCCAGCCAACTCTCAGGGATCGTTGATGCATCATATATCGTAACATCCATCGTTGTTTTCCTTCAACCTTATCCCTGAGACCCACAATTCCCTAGATAGTTCCTGGCCACATGTCTTCATTTTAGTGAGTCACCTGTATGCAAAAATTTCTTTAAGCGCGAAACATGAAAAACCGGGTGCACCTTACACCCCTGTGGCAATTCTAATTATCTAGCGCAGACTCAAAATAGGCCCAAAACAGGCCAAAATGAAAAAAACACCAATTTTCCAATTTTTATCGCAATATGGTCATGTTGGTACTCAAAATGACCGGAATTCGACGAGGAATCCAAATATGATGTCGAAAGTTTCAAATTATACACTTTTAAAATGAACATATCTCCCATAGTTCCTCCCTTCTACTTTGAATATGGACATATCTTCCATAATTTTTTGCCTCCTACTGCCACTCATATCCGCCCCCTCCTTGTGCATAGTATACACTCTTCCACCCCTTCCACATGCTATGAAAATGAATATATCCTATATCCTCTTCCCCTCTTTCTAACCTCTCCATCTTTCTTATAACAAAAACATGTATGGATTTCTAAAAAAAGCTCGCAAAAACAAAGAAAATGGTAAAAAAGCTCACACTAAAAAGCTCGCCAAAAGATTTTTCCCCTGGCCAGCCAAGAAGTGTTGGTTGTGTTCTTGTAAAGACATTACATCAGGGTGCATTTTATGTACATAGTGCCAAAAAAGTCTCCACTTATTGACATTGCAAAGACCTTGAACGTTGTATGAAATACAAGTAATTGAAGTAGAAATAGAAAGTATGTACAGCCGAGCCAAAAAGCATAGTGAAGGTGTAAGTTGTCAGGCCTCAGCCATGACATCGGCATCCCCTTGGCCTCCTGGATCAGTAGCTCTATAATCCTCATCATTATCACATACAAGGATGCCCCTCTTGAGCACATCAACCCACAGTTGAGAAGTGAGGCTATCAGCAGGGGTAGAGGTCTGACCAGGGGTGGAAGTAGAGGCATCCCAATGGCGAGATTGTAACGGTTGTGGCTTGAACGCAAATACCTTTTTGGGTTGCTGCCAGGCACCCTGAGGAGCAGCATGAGATTCTGAAATTTTGCCCTTTCCCTTATCCTTTTGCTTGGCTGGAATCTGAACCACATTTTCTTTGGGTGGGGCAGATTTAGATGCCATATCCCCCGACTTACTAGGCATAGCCTTAGGCCCCGGACCATAAGTTGAAGGGGAAATATTTTCTGGAGCAATAGCTGTAGATGGGAGCTGATGCAGGACTGCAGGACACTGTGAAGCTAAGTGGCCAAACTTATGACTTGTGAAGCAAGCACCTGCAAATACTCCCCATTTCAAGTCAATATTTTTCGCCCAAGGGGACGTCCTCCACCTCTACCGCAATAGAGGGAGGGGTGGGGTGATCTGTATCCCAAAGAACACAAAACCGATTTCAATTACCTGAAGGATGGGGTGGGCATACAACTTGCCCCAAAGTAGCTGCCAGGCTTGGTAACTCAGCCCTCATATAGTCCGGAAAATCCACGACCTCAACCCATACAGGGCAGTGATGTCGAATGAGACTGTGATAATCCTTGTTTGGCGACCATGGCATGACATGGACCATTTGTCTACCATAGAATAGAGGGGACATCTCCAATATCTGCTGACGATATGAGGCATCCAAAAAGTGCACTTCATAAAAACCTCGAGAAGCAAAATATACCCCTTTAACAAAACAACCTCCCAACAAAGCCTGAACCCACTGAGCTACATCATTTGCTGAAGGTAGCTTCCCTGGAAAGAAAATGATGACTGCTTGCTGAGAAAACTTTCGGAGAGGAGCGACCAAAGAGGGCAGCTTCAGCTTGTATTTAAGTACCGGGGGAGGTTTGGCCCACTCCTTCCGGCTGTGATGAAATTCATCCTTGAGCATGTCGAAAACATAGTGAGCATCTACAGAGGCTGAAGTAGAAAAGTCAACTTGCTGTCTTTTGGAGTCCCGGGACAAGTCCTTCCGGGAATAGCTTTTGAGATGTTTCTCCATGAAGTTAAGCAGGGCAAGATTGATGAAGAGGCAGAGAGAGCTAGAGCTGTACAGCAGGGTTTGAACAGAACAAACAGCACGGGAAAAGTAGAGAAAACAGTACGGATAATTGAAGACTGTACGGACAGACAGGAGCGTACGGACTATACGGAGTGCTGATGGGACAGACAGATGCTGTACGGAACAAAACGAGTATGGCAGAGAGGCTGACGGAAGTCAGGGGGGCTAGACTGTACGGAGAGGCGGAATGTAGGGACGCACGTAGGGACTTCAGATGGGATCAGCGATGGCGATGCACACACACACGACTGGAGCTTGTACGGGATTGCGTAGGAAGGAGAGGGCTTGTTTGTATGGCCGTACGGCACCTGTACGCGACCGTACAGGAGTACGGACAGAAGGGGGAGCTGTACGGAACCTCCGCAGAGCTCCAACATGAACTCTCTCTCTCACACACACACACCTTACACACACACACACCACTACACACCACACACACACACACCACTGAAGTTCCACACACACACTTTTTTTTTTTTTGGGTAAAATCCAGTGCATTGTATTTATATTCTCATAACTTTACAAGATGGGAAGTCAATGGAGAGTATCCCAAAGATCAGAAGCATAAAAAGAAAAGCTCTATGCAAGAAGCATGTATATCACCCTCATGGCAGGCATCATATAAAGATTGCCGCAATGAGGCTTTGAAAGATTCATATGACTTGTGAATCTGGCGGCCCAAGTATGCCAAATTATGCTCATTCCAGATTGTCCAAAAAGCCCAATATCTCACCCATGAGAGGAAGAGTGAGTATTGAGATAAAGACCTCATAAATCTACCAAATAACCAAAAAAGTTTCCCAAATCTGTGACTCGGGAAACGGAGGCGAAGATGATCTGAAATTCTCCCAAGGAGGTTCCGAGAAGACGGGCAGTGCCAACACACACACACACACACACACACACACACATATATGTATATGTATACATATACATATACATACATGCATACAAAACATACATACATACATATATATGTATGTATGTATGTATACATGCATACATGCATACATACATGCGTACAAATATATGTACGTATGTATGTATGTAGTAGCCCGAGTATAAGGTAGCTTTTTGTAAAATGGTAGATCATGTAATAAACTACTTCTAATCTCCTACTGCAGATTACGGGACAGCACCGTTAATTTCCTCCTAGCCAACCTTGTTGAAGCATAGCGAGCAGACAGACATAGAATTTCCATCAAAAAACATACGTGAATTCATATTCTCTTCTCTCTCTAGCTTCAACAAGCCCCATCTCCCTAGATGGATCTAGATGCCACATGTCATCCATATAGGGCCTTCCTAATGCAACATTTCACCCCTCTCTTGGGATGCTTTAATTCCTTTGCCCCTAGGCACATTCCTTGCATTAAGCCCTTAGCCTTAGATCCACCTAGTCTGGTGCTATCAACCCTCACCTAGGACCTTGACATTAATTCCCTCCCGATCATTTACATGAAGCGCAAACAATTAATTACAAATATAGATCCTTTAAGGGAAATGTCGACTGATTCTTCCGAGGTCATGCTACCTCGGCTAGAGCGTAACATTTCTTCCCTCTTCAGACATCAGCGTCCTCGATGATAAAGTCTGGGAACACTCTCCGCAACTGATATACGGATTCCCAGGTAGCTTCGGATAGAGGCTGACCATGCCATGCAACCAACACCGTGGGTATCTTCCGATTTCGTATTTGCATTGTTCCTCGGTCCAAGATTCTTGTTGGTTTGCGCCTCGCATTATCCTCTATCTCCTGAAACAAAACCACACCTTCGATTAGTGAGTCACCTGCATGTAAAAATTTCTTTAAGCGCGAAACATGAAAAACCGAGTGCACCTTACACCCCTGTGGCAATTCTAGTTTATAGGCCACCTTGCCTATTCTCTTTAGAATTAACCACGGCCCACAGTATCGAGGTGATAACTTAGCACACTCTCCTAAAGTCAACGACTACGAGTGCGAAGGAACTTTGCGAAAAACTTTTTCACCTTCCTTAAATACTCTTATAGGCCGGTTTTCATCCGCATACACCTTGGCTCTATCCATAGCCTGGCGGATATTAGCTCTCGCAAGTGCCAGCATCTCCCGCATCTGAACCACAAAGTTCGCGGCACTAGGTACTTTCTGAGGTACTCCAACTGTAGTTGGACTTGCTGGTCTATAACCATAGTTCAGCTCAAACGGACTGAACCCTGTAGAGGAATGTTTTCTATCATTGTAGGCAAACTCCAACAATGGCAACCACTTGTCCCATGTATGTTGCCTCAATGACACATATGCCCTCAGCATATCCTCTAAGGTCTGGTTGACTCTCTCCGTCTGACCATCCGTCTCAGGATGATCCCCACTACTCATTCCCAACTCAGTCCTTAGTGTCTCAAATACCGCTGTCCAAAAATGACTGGTAAATCTGACATCTCTGTCTGACACTATGGATCTTGGCAATCCATGCAGACGAAATATATGTCTAATAAACAAATCCGCCACTTGTGGTGCACTAACAGACTCCCTAGTCGGAATGAAGTGAGCCATCTTGGTTAGACGATCAACCACCACAAGGATAGAATCATACCCTCCTTGTGTCATAGGCAGCCCTACAATAAAGTCCATGGAAATGCTCTCCCACTTACTTAGTGGTATTTCCAAGGGCTGTAAAAGTCCGGATGGCTTCACCCGCTCGGCCTTACTTACCTGACACGAGAAACACCGTGTCACATATTCATGAATATGCTTTTTCATCTTTGGCCAAAAGAAATCTCGCTTCACGACATCATATGTCTTCTCGACTCTTGGATGTCCCGCACACGGGCTATCATGGCACTGTCGAATGACTCTCTGCCTGAGATCATTCTGACCAGGTACTACAACCTTGCCATTTCTAACTAGCATACCATCCCTTATGGTATATCTTGCATATGTTTGGTCTTTTCTGGATGCCAGGTCATCCTTTTCGTTTTCCCGGGGTTTTAACACATGAACCTTAGGCCATAAGCTCTGGATAAACTCGTCCACCTTTTGAGTTTCTCTGATCTCAGTCATTAGAGCACTCTCTAATACCGTGAAACTCAGGTTGGGCATAATGCGAGACAACGCATCAGCAATCTTATTGTCTTTTCCTCTTCGGTACCGAATCGTTAAATTAAACTCCTGCATGAGCTCTGCCCACCTAGCTTGGCGGCCCCTCAAGTCAGGCTGTTTACAAAAATGTTTCAGAGTATCATGATCCACATCTAGATAAAACTCTGAACCATACAAATAATGCCTCCATGTTTTCAAAGCATGGATAACAGCATACAACTCCAATTCATGAGTTGGCCAATTCCTTTGAGAGGGAGAAAGCTTCTTGCTTTCAAAGGCTACTAACCTTCGCTCTTGAAGGAGCACTGCTCCTACCGCAATGCCACTTGCATCGGTAGGAACAACGGTTTCTGGGGATCAACATTTTTAACACCGGTCCTGTGACCACAGCTTGTTTTATGGTGTTAAAACTTTCTTGTTGATTCTGTCCCCATATAAAAGGTACTTTATCTGAGGTCGAATCAGTCAATGGCGATACTATTTCGGAATATCCTTTGATATGCCTTCTATAAAATTGGACAAATCCCAAGAATGATCGCAACGCGGTCAGACTCTGAGGGATTGGCCAAGTTAGTATCGCAGCCACTTTCTTCGGATCCATTTCTACCCCCTGTGGAGTAATTATGAATCCTAAATATTCAAGCCTAACCATACACAGTATAGTTTTCTTTTTATTTACATAAAGACTGGCTTCCTTAAAGTACTGAACACTATTCTCAAGTGTTCACGATGTTTAGTAATACTTTTACTGAACACTAGAATATCGTCAATAAAATGTACTACAAACTTTCCGATATACGGACGTAGTAAATCGTTCATAAGCATGACGAATGTCGCTGGAGCATTGGTAAGTCCGAAGGGCATTACCAAAAACTCATAATGACCAATTCTGCTTCTAAAAGCAGTTTTATGCACATCCTCAGCTCTTATCCGGGTCTGATGGTAGCCACACTTAAGATCTATCTTGCTGAAAATTACGGCTCCATGTAATGCATCTAGCAAATCATCGATCCGAGCCATCGGATACCTGTGCTTAGCAGTGATATTATTCAATGCTCTGTAATCTATACAGAGACGAAATGTATCATCCTTTTTCTTCTTTAATATCACTGGCGAAGCAAAAGGTGAGAAACTTGGTTGAATCTGCCCCAACTTGAGGTATTCTTCCAGTTGTCTATGCACCTCCGCCTCTTCAGTAAAACTCATTCTATAGGGAGGTCTATTTATAGGTTGTGCCCCCGGGATCAGTTCAATCTTATGCTGAACTTTCTGCTCTGGAGGTAACCCATAAGGTAGTTCATCCCTAAAACATTTAGAGAACTCCTCTATTATAAGATTAGCCAGCTTGGCCATCTCACCACTTTGCGTAACATCAATGCTAGCCGAAGAATCATCAACCGGCTCTACTGATGCTGTGCAAATGAATAAAAACTCTTTTTGAGCTTTTCGGATTTCCATCACGGAAACTAACGGTCCCTGAGGTATATCTTTCTCACCTCGCAAGACATAAAGCACATCATTCATCTTGAATTGATATACGTGCTTTTGCCAATCTGGATTCTTCTTAGAATGCCATGCCATACCCAGGGCTAAATCTGCATGAGCAAGCTTGGTAATTTCAAAATCAAGCTTCTCAGCATAGTCCTGAATCCAAAGCTCCAACTGGGTAACCCTTTGGTCCCATACTTCAGTTGAACTTCCATCTGCCATCCTGACCGTATACGCATAGTCAGATGGACTTGTCTTTAATTTCAGCCTCTTCACGAGCTTGGAGTTAATCACATTGTGAGTTGACGCCGAGTCAAACAACACAATGACATCATGATTAGTCACTTGCCCTTTCATTTTAATTAACTCCGTATCATTAAAGGCTGTATACCCCGTTGCTGCGGGCTTAGATAGGACAGGTGCACTCGTCACTAGCTTAGCAATAGACACACATAACAAACAAGGTACTAACCTCTGAGAAGATCCCGCTAGCTGAATCTGCATCTCTTCCGCTCTGGGACTTCCCTCCATCTCCACGTCTAACTCTGAGATCACCATCTCAGCCATCCGACGATCTTTGTTACGTGGACAATCCTTCCACTGATGAGGCTGAAGGCAACCAAAACATAAGCTTTCCCTCCTCACTTTTTCCCTTTGTTCTGGGTTTAAGGGAGACTTAGACCAAGCCCGGGCTACCATTGGGGTTACTTTCCTCTTCACTCCAATGGTGGTACTTGGTTTAGGAGTTTCAGCCGGTTTCGCCTGCTTGGCTTGACCACTCGGCTGAGAACCACTCCCTTTACTAATCCATTTCTTCTTAAATCCAGATTTCTTCAGATACCCATACTGGGTTCCGACGTGTGCAAACCCACTTGGCTTGCTGCCCTTGGCATCTTCATAGTTTAGGGCTATAGCTATTGCATCATCTAACGTGTTCGCGTACTTAGCCCGAACTTCCATTGTTATTCGATCATTCAATCCAAATATGAAATCTTTCACTTGGATTGATTGAGGCAGGGGTTCGTCAACCTTCATTACACTCTCTGGAAACTTATCAATGTATTCTGCCACCAATAAATTTCTCTGACGAAGGTTTCTATATTGATCCCAAGCTCGGGATGCTTAGTCAAGAGGTAAGAAGTGTTTCCTGAACTCTCTTTTAAACCCCTCCCAGGTAGTGGATGCTACACCCTCTTTTTGTTGCTTAATCCACCACCGATCCGCTGCCTCACTGAACATGTGGGTGGCCTCGCGGATCTTCTTGATGTCATTCCTGATTTCACAAATGGTGAACGCCTCGTCCCATTTGTGTAACCAGGTCTCAATGACATCGGAACTACGGTCGTTCATCCGACTAGAATACTTTTCTGGCCTGTAATTGGCAATATTTGGCACTTTAGCCTTCCTAGGCTCGACCGTATGGACACTAGACTCCGGTTCCATTGGAGCCTTTTCCTTCTCCTCTCGAGAAGGTCTGGCAGACATACTGTGTATCGCTCTCCTAAGTTCAGACTGCTCTGCATTGGCCTGTAATTGCTGCGCTAACAACTGTTGCAAGGCATCCTCCAGCAATGCAATCCTGCCAGATAAAGTGTGAGCTGCTGGGCGCGACACCTGCTGGGTCGGCCGGACTCCTGATTCACCAGGATCCCTCCTGAAAGCTCCTTCTTCTGCTTCCATTCAGTTCAAAGGGTGTTTTAAAAAAATATATATAAATATAATATTTTAAAACACCGTTAGAAAACTATATTTACCAACTGACGCAATTCAGTGTACTGACACTCTTACACAATTCCCTATACTAGGGAATTCCTGCAATCCCAGATTCACATTGACTAGGCATTTAACACAGGCATATATCTCAAACAGCGCTTTTCCCTATCCTAGGGAAGCTCCTGCAAGCAAACTCAGACTGTAGCACATAGGCATAACCTCAAGCATAATCTGTCCCGGCTACAGCATCAAAGCTTCATGCAGACTAATCCCTTACGAGATCCTGTTTATGAAAGCAGAGCACCAACCGACTAAATCAAAGAAAAAAAACACGAAATTGATGGAGGTCAAAGAGAGCTCCCTGGTCATCAATGATTTCATCACAGCCTTCTTGGATTGTGTGGCCTCTCCCTTGCCTACGTTCTGTGATCTCAATTCTACACTGTTTAAGCCTCAAATTCATGGCCAGCTGTTCATCGACCAGCGCTCCACGCTATTCTGCGTCACCATCACCGAATCATCGAAGGTCTGTCGTCCGTTCCAAAATAGATCACGGGCAGCGCCAGCGATTTCGTCGTCACGTCGCAGCGTCAGCAGTAGCCGAATCGCACTACGCTCCTAGTCCCTTCCCTTGGGCTCTCCGTTGATTCGGCGTCAGTCATGGGCTATCTGCGTTAAAGGGTCTCCTTCATGTTACGTCCACCTTAGACCACGGGCAGCACCAACAGCCACCCTTCCGTCGTAGTCACGGCAGCGCCAACAGCCAACCTTCCGGGTTATTTCGTGATCACCACTCTCTTGATTCGTCGAGCACGTCGCAGGTTCCAAGTAGTCGACTCGCCACCTACGCTCCACGCTTGCTGTCCGTCGTCAGCCCACCAGGGCGGTCCAGGCCTGCAACTCAAGCTCACGTTGCACTTCTCATCCCGTTCGTCCAGCTTCGTGGTGGTAGTGCGGGATGACCACCGCTCGAAATCCGTCCCCTCTCTAACTCCTAGCCTTGGGCTCTTCCCTTGAGCTCTAATACCAAATGTAATAAACTACTTCTAATCTCCTACTGCAGATCACGGGAGCAGCACCGTTAATTTCCTCCCAGCCAACCTTGTTGAAGCATAGCGAGCAGATAGACAGAGAATTTCCATCAAAAAACATACGTGCATTCATATTCTCTTCTCTCTCTAGCTTCAACAAGCCCCATCTCCCTAGATGGATCTAGATGCCACATGTCATCCATATAGGGCCTTCCTAATGCAACATTTCACTCCTCTCTTGGGATGCTTTAATTCCTTTGGCACATTCCTTGCATTAAGCCCTTAGCCTTAGATCCACCTAGTCTGGTGCTATCAACCCTCACCCAGGACCTTGACATTAATTCCCTCCCGATCATTTACATGAAGCGCAAACAATTAATTACAAATGCAGATCCTTTAAGGGAAATGTCGACTGATTCTTCCGAGGTCATGCTACCTCGGCTAGAGCGTAACAGATCATGTATGGCTGAGAATGTTATAGATGGGTTTCATGCAAGGGAGATCATATTGATCTATTGCTCTACACAAAACAAGGTTACTGATTTGTTCACCAAGGCACTATTGAGAGAAAAGTTTGAAGCTTTGTTGCAAAGCTTTAGGCTTATTTACTTCTGTTGATTGATCCATTTCTTTGTGCATAATACTGCCACTAGAGGGGGATTTGTTAGAATACGAATAGTGTATAATTTCATCTACACCAATAGTAGCTGGTCCTTGCTATGCCTGATGGAGTTTACTGTAAGTGACTCATGAGAGTCAAACTGCAAAATTTGTTGTGTTTTCAGAGGACAAGTTTGGGTATATTCTTGGATTCATCTAGATATAACGTGTTTGTTAGACATCTCTGAATTCCATATCTGGGGTGATGTAACCTATTTGGCCTTCCTAAAGATCTCTTCAGTAAACACTGCTTTGCCAACAGTAGGAGCTCCCTTCAGTCCACATTGCTTGTGGCCCCAGCCATTGCCAGTAGCAGCCCATCAATGGCCCATCATAGCCCCTTCCAACCTGCGCCATTGCAGGTCCCAATGCCCTCCCCTTTGTCTGGTC
Source organism: Dipteris shenzhenensis (assembly GCF_047967505.1). Lineage (NCBI taxonomy): Eukaryota > Viridiplantae > Streptophyta > Polypodiopsida > Gleicheniales > Dipteridaceae > Dipteris > Dipteris shenzhenensis. The sequence goes on along the minus strand of NC_141610.1, from coordinate 50,749,370 downwards.
TCCCACGTGCCATCTTCAGCTTATGTTCTCATTTTCCTCTGTCACCTGCTAGTCCCACTTTAATCACCTGCTAGTCCCATGCCCTCCATTGCACACCTCCATTGCCTACTTCATCTACTGCTCCCTTTCTAGCATGCCATTCCTAGATGCTCGTCCGTATATCGGGCTGTCCAGCCCCTTGGCCATTGCTTAGCTGCAACCCGCCATTACAAATCTCATTCAATGGAAGGAACTTTCCATCCTGGCAGTTGGCCGTGCAAGTCCTATTCATGGAGAAATGTCTTTGGGTGTGGTGTGGCTTTTGGTACAGAAAAGAAGCCGAGTAATAATAATCAAGGAACTGAGAAGATTTGGTGTGGGAGCACAAGAATGAGAAGACTAATGGCGTGCTTGGAAGAGCTTTGGGATCCGATTATTTTCATCACATTGATGTATTGAAGACAACAGTAAGAATTGCAACATTCTCGAGGCCTTGTTTGGAGCAAAGTGAAGGGTTCGAAGCTTGTTTTGAAGCAAGAACTATTCAGTTTACATATGGATGAAGAGGCAAGGTTGGGTACACATCTCAATCAAGTGCAAGCTATCCTCAAGCAGTTGCATACTCTCAGTTCAAGAGTAGAGAATGAATGCGCCAAGGCAGTACTGCATTTTAACGACATAGTTTCAATGATTCTGAGTGAAGAATGTTGAGGCATACATAACAAGACATGAAGAGAAGACAAAGAACAGCAATAGCAGGGGCAAACTTGTGTGTGAGTATTGTAGTCAAGAAGGTCACTTAGCAAAGTTTTGCTACAAGAAGGCTTATGATGCACAGTGGAAAGAAACAAAGGCATGCTTGGTTGAAGAAGTGTCAATGGCTGATGATGTTATGGTCTTGGTGGTTGCTGACAAATCAAAGGATGACCGCGACTACTTCTCAAATTTGCAAACGATTTCTACTTTGTTATGTCTACCCAGCCCTGTCAGCCCTGTGTTGGTGTTGAGATCCCACATTTTGGATCTTCGCCCTATGTGGTAGCTTTGGTGATTTCATTTTGTACCTGGCCCTTTGTGAATGGTCTCATTATATTATTCCTGATTTTAAAGCTTTGCCCTGTATGGGTAGCTCAAGAGCATCATGTTTTGTTCCCCTTCTTGGTTTAAGGGGGGGATTTGTTAGGAACTTAACCCTTGTATGAGGAATTAGCAAGGTTGTAGCAGCACGACGAGTGCTGTCTGGATGGCCAGTTATGCTTTATTAGAGGTACAGTTGAAGATGTCAAATAAACTAGAGTTGCCTGAACAGCTGTAAGATAAAGTGTCGAACCCTTGTGGATTTCTTGTCTGTCCAACAAGGTTGACCTCGCCTGTATGAGAAAAGGTTTGCCATTATCCTGGTAAATAATAATTATGGCATGCTTGTCTCATTGAGACAGGTATATGTGCTTCCTCCTCCTGCATGTCTCTTGCATGCCATTACCATGGTAAATGATAATGATGGCCTGCTTATCTCATGGAGATGGGTATCTATAAGCCCTCCTGCATGTCTCCAACTTGACATTTATGTCTGATCTGTTTTCATCATAGATGTTCTGAATACAGGAATCTTCTCCGTTTACAAGTCGCTCTTACAATCATGGGATCTGTCACTTCAAGGTATGCCACACCTTTTCAAAAACTATCATCCAAACAGTGCTGGACAATATAGACTAGCTGAGCTGCCATGCAACCATTGATTTCTCAGCTCCCAGGAATCCACAAATCATCTTAAACAATGCAGCACATCACAGTAACATCTTATCATGATTCATGATTTCATGTTTTCTGTATGATTAGCAAGGCCAAAATTAGGAAGCTGACAAGAATTTAGTGTTATGATATAAGCTATATAATATACAACATTCTCCTTGCCATTTGTGGTGTGACTATCACAAACCTCTGTTGGATCTATTATAATCAGGGAATCACAGCATAAGAGAAGTTTGGTGTCTTGTGACAGGATGAGTTTGGGCATGTCCCTGGACTCATATCTACCTTGCAAAAGGGCCATACCTATGGTGACCGTCAAAGCGTGCAAGTTCTTGGTGTGTCCCACGTGCGGCATGTTTTGTAAAATAGTAATATGGGTTTAAAAAAATGAGCTTTTGCATTTTGGATTGATTTAAAACCTAGATCTTGGTAATGATCAGGGGTACCATTTCTTCTTTCAGGAATCTCCATTGTGAGCTTATTGGGTATCAACCTCCAAGGCAATCAAGCAAAACAGGGATTCTAAGCAACAACATCTCCACTGCTGGATCTCCTGTTTCTATGGCCCAAGGTCAGAGCAGTCAACCTAATCACAGGCTGTTATTGTGAAAGGATGTCCTCCAGTGACGTTAAGAGGTCTATTATGTTACTCCCCCCAGATGCCAAGTTTTTAAAAATGCAATGTAAAAAAAACTTAGGTACTTCACGCAGAAAAGTTACAGATTAATGTAGTATTGATATGGTGATGGGTTATAAAAATAGCATCTTTTGTAGCAGATGGAGCCACATCAAGGCAATCACGTCCGGAATTTCCTTCGGGTGTGCACTTTGACTTTAGGGTTGATCAGCAGGATGGCAGAGCATATAGCTCCTCCTGTGGTATTAACTTCAGCAGCTGTACCCAGAACCTAGGCACATGCGCTGCAGCTCCCTCTACTCCACCTCAGCCAGCATCTGACATGGGAATGCTATTTAACCAATTGGACATAGCATGCAGTGAGACAACTGCTGATTTTAAAGTAAACAGCTCTTTTCCAGACAGTCATACGGAGGGTACGGAAGGATGCATCAGGGAAATACATCAATCAGAAAGGAACATTCTTCACAATTGCAAAACAGAGGCAGAGGACGTAAGTACACCTAAAAGATTAGCTTCTGAGGCTGACCTGCAAAATCTGTATCCAGCTTCAAAACGGCAGGGGTTCCCAGACATGCCAGTGAGCCAGGCGTCAAAATTTCCTCATTTCCAGGTATGCTTAATGCTGTTGTCTCGATAGCTCCTTTTTCCTTTTGATTTCACTTTCCATTGATGCCTTCTGTTTTTGTTCCATGAAACTCTCTTTGTGGATTCTGTCAAAGACGCTGTAAGGTATTAATGATTGATCTGCTGGCTATGTTGCTTCTGTCCATTTTCCTTCTAAGTGACATGTAGTTGTTGGAAGGATTCTCATATTCTACGCTTAGATTATATACTTTTCTGACTTACTAAATGATCTTCAGTCTTTATATTTTCTAATTATATCTATTTTTCAAGATTTTGGGGGAAAAAAGTGTGAACTTTTGGTTTTTTTGGTTTCCTCTTATTTAATACAGCAAACTGGAGGGATGACATTGGACAGCTTGTTAAGTACGCATGCTTCTCTCACCACCTTGAATACAGCTGGGATCTTGGAAGAAGTCAAGCAGCTGAGACTAAGGTGAGAAATTTACCCTTTACCTTATGAGAATGTCTCTATGACTGTAGACCAGTACTTTGGGTCAGGAGGAGTACAAAGCTAATCAAGAATTGGGCATTATCTTTCTCTTTGAGGTTTGAATGGAAAGAAGCATGAACCTTCTGTCGACATTGCATACAGAAAAAGACATTTTTTGAACTAACCAATTATGCATGCGTGGATTGGAGACATTTGAAATGGCTTTAAATTGTCTAGGTTTTATGGTTTATGCAAATGCTAAGTAATGGACCTCTTTTCTAGCAACTGTTTTATATAGAAGAAGAACATGGAGTCTTCAAATCAGGAAATGGAGGAAGGATTTTCATGGTTTTGCTTTATTATTTTTCTTGCTCTTCTGTGAGAGGTTTTTGTTTGAAAGGAGTCCCCTCCCAAATCAAGCTTTAGACTTCTGCACAGATGGACGCTCTGAAATGTTAGCTGTTGATTTCAGGTGCAGACAGTATGAATGGGAAAAGTGGAAGCTAGAGCTTAAGGTAAATTTTGTTTTCTAGTAATCAATGCATGAGTAACAGAAGCCTTCACATTAGTCATCCTTATGTCTTTACATTAATCTGTTTTCTTTTCTACCTACATGGCTGAGCTGCTCTTACTTTCGAGCACTTATGACCTGACTAGATTTGCATAGATGCATGCTCATGTGCTCTCTCGTTGTTTACGTGTGTGTATGTGCGTGTGCGTGCTTGTGTAGGCATGGATGTGGGTGGTTTGAGGGTGAGAGTGGCTGTGTGTATCGTTTGGGAGTGAGGTGGTTTTGGTGGGGTTGTCTATGTGTGCAAGTGTGTGTGCATTTCATGTTTTTTAGCAGATTATTCTTTTTTATTTTCTTGCTTCAATTCATTGCATTGTTTTACATTTCATAGGTGCCTGCATTATTGAGTTTAAGAGGCAATGAGATCTCTCATGGATCTTAGAAAGGCTGGGCATCTGGAAATGTAGTGCTCTATAGACTCAACCTTGGCATGGCATAGCCTATATATCCACTCCTCTCTACTGACACGGGCTCAAGCTGATGGGAGGAGACCTTGATCTGGCTAATCGTGCATCTCATGGTACAAGAGATATGGTGGTCCATGTAAATAGGCTTCCTGTCCCTTGTGAGGGGGACGAGCATTTTCAGTGCCAAATCTTTGGAGCGTCTGAGCGAAAAAAAAAAAAAGCTTCCAACTATGCCAAAATATGGCAAAAATGGATCGGAAGAAAACATAGTTTCACTTAGAAACATGAAAATTATTATAGCAATGCCTATTTTATACACGAATCTTTACCTGAATCTTTGGGAATGGTAAGAACATAATGGGATGGCTTTTGAAGAAACCCACATGTAGAGTAGACTTCTCTATGAAAATTCCCTTATGATCCTTCTTACAACTTTTTACTTAATATGAGGTGACAGTGAAAAACCTCTCTCAACCTATCTTCATGAAATGGTTTCTCCAAAGAAAACCCATTGAATCAAGCCATCAAGGTAGTTTCGTCAGCGAAACCCCTTTGAACAAGGTCTTCCAAGGTAGTTTCGTTGGCGAAACTACCTTGGACAACACTTTTAAAAGTGACATAACTTTCACATCCAATGTTCAAATATAGTCATTCAGCTACTCAAATTGATCAGAAAACCCCATTTGAGCACATGTATAGGATTATATTTTGGAAAACCTTGCATATATAGTATTAAATGTTACATGTATTTTATGAGAGTGATATATAAGCCCAAGTTAATACTTATTTATAGTAATTTAAACTTCTTTAGAAACATGTCCATAAATATCTTGTTATTAATACTATAAAAACACTAGAAAGATATTGCCATATGATATAAATGTGTTCAATAAGTAATGTATACTATTAATAGATTAAGAGTGATTATGAGGGATGTTTCTTAAAGGAATTATTTTCAATACTTTTTTAAGGTAATAACAAGGGTACAAAGGGATGTCTATGAATAAGAAGATTTATGTTATGTAAAAATGAATGAGTGACTAGTCTATATATTTTTATGATAAAGGGATCTAGTTCTAGTAAAAATAAAAAATAAAAGTGTAAAAACCATGTTTCCTAAAGAAACTATTTTTAAAATCTCTTGAAAAACACGCTCGGATAAATCTGCTCATAGGTTTTTGCTCGTAAAATTGACGCATCCTTCTTTTAGCATCATTTGGAAATAACAAGATGAATCTAAGAAGCATGACTACTAGACTAGTGCCGACAACCTCTTTGGAGGTCCTTATATCTCATAATGAATGAAGGAGTCTTTGGGAGGGAACATCAAAATACTGGTGGTTCTCCTCTGCAAGATGCACCATTTGAACCTATACATACATACATACTTTTTTTTGTGTGAAACCAGTAGCTATAAAATTAACATGAAATCAACGTACATGACATTAGACTCCAAAAGAGAGCCTAATGGAAGAACTCAAAAACAGTGAGAAAAAAGGCTAGTACATCCAAGTCCCTCGCAGCATAACTATCATATAAAGATTGCTTGAGGAACATTGTGAAGAAAGCATATGCCTTAGGAAACTGTTGTCCCATCCTAAAATGCAATCTCTGTGTCCAAATAGTCCATAGTACCCAAAAACGAGCCCAGTGAAAGAAAAGGAGGAATGGAGACATCTGAGATGAGAAGCATCCAAACATCCAGAAGAGTTTCCCGAATCTGATAGAGGGACACCGAAGCCGCAGCAATTGAGAGACATGAGTGATCAATATCCGAGAGTGCGAACAAGACCATAACAAATGGGGAACTGTCTCGCTGTGATGAGAGCAATGGGGGCAGGAAGAGGAAGCAATACGACGTGCTTTCAATTTCACCCCAATGGAAAAAGCTCCCACTATACATCTCCAAAAGAAAAGCCTATGTTTCAATGGCAGTTTAGCTTTCCAAATTTTCTTGAGTTTTGATTGCCACCAAGATATAGGCCTATCCAACTTCCAAAGAGTGTTGGCATGCTTATCAATCCATGGCGGTGGAAGAAGAAATCTGTAGACCATCGAGAATGTCAAATTATGCATTGAAAGTGAACAGGTAGCAAGAGACAAGGAAGTCTGATTCCAGTCCAGTAATGTGTCCTGTACAAACAGTGGAGGAACAGGAACAAATGGCTGCAACATGGTTGTAAGTATTCTCCAAATGGGCCTATGATGCAGACCCAAGGGGAATGTCCTGCAAGCTTGTGGAAATGAAAGCACATAACCATGTTGATCCACAACATCTCCGACAAATCTTATGCCCAATTTCATAAGATTATATGCTTTAATAGGTGCCTGTAAAGCAAGAGGCGATTCAAACACCTTGCTCCAATGGATGCTTTCCAAGCGAAGAGAATTACCATGATGGGAGGAAGCACCTGACCATTTAGCATAAGAGAGAATTCTCTTCCAATCATGAACAGAAGCAGTAGAAACAGGACAGCCAGGAATTTTCCCGTGAAATGTGGTCATCACTGCTTCCCAGCGATCTGTAATCCAATGCCCATATGCGTGGGACTTCATGTTTCCACACATAGTTGCTAACATAATAGCCCATGGCTGTTTTTGCTGAAAAAAATCAGCAATCATAGTGCTCTTTCTTGCCAACATATGAAACTGAAGATTGAGAATATTCAGTCCCCCATGAGTCTTAGGAGAACAAACAGATTGCATGGGATGTAGTCGCAAAGCCTTTTTGTGAGGTTTGCTTTTCCAAAGTATCTCCATAGCCTGGGACATATAGGAAGCCAAATGTGTAAAAGACCAGTGAAGAAGAGGCAAATAAAATTGCACATATGCCATAATGATAGACTGTACTATCCGAAGTCGAACATGTAGAGGCCAAGTCGACAAGTGCCAGTATTCCAGCTTCTTGTTAATCTTTTGAAGCACCCATTTAAGCTGTTGTTGAGGGGTAACATTCCAGCCAATGGGATACCCTAAATGCCTCACAACGGTATGGGAAGAAATAATGTGGCCTGGCCAGAGAAGTGCATGCCAATCAGCTTCTTTCAATGCTAGAAGATTCGATTTCTAAAAGTTGATATGCAGTCCAGCAGCTGTGCCAAAATCATTCAAGGTATGCATCAAATGAGAGAGGTCACTTTGAGAATTCCTGGGCATGAAATATGAATCATCAGCATATGCCTGTGCAAGAAATGGCTGTGCCCCTGGAATTTGCAAGCCATGAAGCTGCCCTGTATCTGCAAGCTGTATCTGCAAGATGATCCATATGCAACAATAACGGATGAGTAGCAATGGCATACAGTAGCGAACTAAGAGGGCATCCCTGTCTCACTGAACGGGTCATAGTCCATGTCTTTGACAACCTACTACCAAGCAGACACTGCGCAATGGCATGAGAGTACAACCAGTAATAACATGGACCAGGAAGGGCCAAATCCCAATTTATGTAGAGTCTGAGAAATAAAATCCCAATGGACAGTATCAAATGCTTTCGCAATGTCCACTTGCAGAATGAGAACATCTTGTTTAGAATATTTGGCATACTCAATTGCAAGCAAAACATTGGAGATATTGTCAATAATCTGCGTTCTGGGAACAAACCCATACTGCCTGGGATGAAGTCCTGCTTGCAAGATAAATCGAACCCTAAGGACAATCATCTTGGCAATGAGTTTGTAAATGACTGGCATAAGAGATATGGGCCGCCAATCAGCCATTACATACATACATACATACATGCGTGCATGCGTACACACACACACACACACATATTTTTTTTTGTGTAAAAACTTTTGATTGATTATATTACAAGAGTAGCGACCTCAAAACGAGGCAACCGAAATTACATCAGTTGAGATCTTAGTGTATGCTAGATATACATCATGATCGATGCAGCGCGTTTGCAAGCAATCAAAGAAGGATTGCTGCAAAGAACGCTTAAAAAAGCCAAACAAGGAAAATATAGGATCACCAAAGACTTTACAGTTCCTTTGTGTCCATAAAGTCCAGAGTGCCCAAGAGCGAACCCAAAAAAAGAAAAGATGAAACTCCGGTTTGGGTGGATGAAAACCAAAGAGCCAGAAAGACTTTCCAAAAGGAAAAGTCGAGAATCTCGCTCGCAGGCGTTGCTGAAGAAGATGAAAGAACTCACGAGAACAAGAACAATACCAGAATAAATGAGGCACAGTCTCCACAGCACACACACACATATAAGACTATAATATATCCAATCTTACAAATTGAAATTTGTAAACAACGAGCGAAAGAACAAAGGAGGACAAATAGAGACAAGGAAATAAGGGAGTTTGTAAGCGACTTTAAACAAAATGAAGAGGAGTGAATGAGAAAAACAAAAATGAAAATAACTTAGTAAGCAAAGCTATGCTTATGTTCTCATCAGTACCCAAGCATACGATTCCATTTGGGTTTCGAAAGATTCTAGAATCTCTTGGGTAAACCCATTGCTTAGTGAGCTCTGAAAATAACAGAAAATTCAATAGCAAAAAAGATAACAAAGCAAAAAAGAAGAGAAAGAAACGCAAGGGAAAGAAGAAAGCAAAGGAAAAAAGTTTATATAAGTCTTCAGAAGACAAAGGATGTGTGACAATTGAAAAAACCCAGATACAATGAGCTGAATGGGTGGAGCGACTAAGTGGGCATTTGCACCCAAGACAAATACAAATGAATACCAAATATCTAAAGAGAAACATAGATATGCAATATGGTATCACTGTGATGGTCCTTGGTGTGTTGTCCAAAGAACCAAGTCCTTTGGGCATCGAGAATAGATAGGAGGGTCTTGTCTGACACAGGCTCCGATGGGGAGCGATGCTGCGAAGGATTTAAACCCGTGACAGAGCACTGATGACGGTCAACCTATGTGGATCGTTGTGGTCTCCTCACAATAGCTCTTTGTCGAACAAGTGCCATTGTCACCCCCGTTGGCTGTGTCCCTAGTTTGGTGAACTTGGACGGAAGATCCCAAAGCCTCGTATATGCATCAACACGCAGGTCCATCGTGTCTCCAGTTTGGGTCTTAGCTGCACCATCTCCCAAAGGACTATTGGTCCGTGCTATCCGACTAGAAAAAATCAATGATCATCCTCTCACTAAATTTTAGCTAAGCCCCTCGATCTCGTCTCTGTGTCTTGAGTAGCTGGTCTCTGTGTTGTACAGCCTCGTGAATGAAGATCGCTAAAGGTCTCTAATCTGGATGAACCACGAGGCTAGAGAAGGGTCCAAAACCATCTTTGAAAAGATAGTGGTGACGGCCTCCAATCTTTTAGTACACAAGACGTCTGAAATCCTCGGACTCACTCTGGGAAATGCGGCCCTCTCTAGATGTGCGCTCAACCCATACAGTCTCTACACGTAATAAGCATGAAGGAACACGAAACTACTCAGTCAAGATTCTGAAGGAGTGGGGGAGGTGGATCCATGTATTTGTGTATTTTGCAGGTTGGTGCAGCTCTCCTCTGAATTTTGTAGGCAGTGATATTTACAAAAGCTAAGCTTGACTTTGCTAGGTCCTAGCCAAGTCCTATGTGTGTGTAGCTTTAGGAGATCCTCTTGGATGACCTAGTGAGCCTTATTGAAAAGGAGGCAGTTTGTCCAAATGGAGTCCAAGACTCGCAAACCATTTACATGTATAGGCATACCAACACCTATGGTCACCCTCAGCTGCTAATGACATGGATGCAGATAAGGCCAGGCCAGGTAAGCTATGTCGTCTTAAGGTTGAGGAACCAAAACCCCTAACTCGGTGGAGGTATGTGATCACCTAGAATGATGTGTCAAGATGGGATAGGGGGACCCCTAACTCAGCCAAGATGATTTGTTGTCGGACCAATGCCATACTATGGATCATCCGTCCCAATAAGAGACACTGAAGTCTCTCCACTTGAGCCCAGTCCCAAGAAAGACATTACTACATCCCTTGGCCAAGGGATCCTTTCTGAGGGAAAGAAACTATCTAATTCCCTTTGTCTTTTCACATGCAATATTCTATTTGCTCAACAAGAGCATAAGACATATGTAATACCTCAAAAAGCATGATCTCAAAATAGCGTTATAAGGCAGAGAAAACTAGCTTGAGACCCACTCTATAACAAGGCATGTGAGATTACTATGCACCTTACATTAGATAATGAATGAATACACACACAAGGGATAGTAGCCAAAAAGTATCGAACACCTCATTGGTAGTTAACAAAGGGCTTGAAATCTTTCCCCAAGTACCAATCTGAAACCATTTCCATTCTTGAGTTCCCAAGCGATAGATGCTCTCTACAGTCCAACCAATAAAGAAATATTATAGTAAGACACAAACTAACAAAAAAGCACGAACCAAATCTAGGCATTAGAGAAAGAGACACCCTATCCGCATACATAAGCAAATATTCCCCTACACTTTTGTAAGTAATTTAGACATTTCAAAAGACCGTGGGACCTTTTTGTTTGAGAAGCACCATCACAATACTATAAAAGGCCATGTGTGTGTGTGTGTTTTAAACCCTCGAGGTTCGTTTTACGTCCGTTTTGTGTCCGTACGCTCTGTCAGAAAATCCAATTTTTTTTCGTACTGTCAAAAATCCGTACGATTTTGTCCGTACAGTGAGAAAAATCCGTACAGTTTGCCTATTAGAAAAAAGTTTAGTTTAGTTTTTTTTTTCTTCATACTGGTAAAAATCTCGTATGATTTTGTCCATACAGCCAGAAAATTCCGTACAGTTTTGTCCGTACAGTCAGGGAACTCCGTACAGTTTGCATGTTAGGATTTTTTTTTTCGTACTGTCAAAAATCCGTACAATTTTGTCCGTACAGCCAAGAAAAAACCATACAATTTTGTAGCTGTTGTGCTTTCCTCCTTGTAAAGCGTTGCTGCTTCCAAGCTTTTTCCTTAACTCAAATGGCAGATTATTCCTATGAGAAGACCTTTCACAAAGACAAGTCGGTTTCCAACAAGAAACAAAAACAAGTGATGGATTCAGATGATTCCCTTCATGACTCTGCTGAGGCTCAGCTTGTTTATGAGGTTATGCATGAAGGGTTTGAAGACACCCGTAAAGGTTGGAAAGATCCACTTTCCACCACTGGCATTATGGTGGAAGTGGATGATATATTTGATCTAGTTAAGGAGTATGCAAAGCATGCCATTATAATTTTCTTCCCAGGACGGATGCCTGCTGCAGCAGATGTTGGGAATTGGTTGACTCGAACCTTGGGTGGTTCTTATGTCAAAAAAGTTCATTATGTAGCGATGGGCTTTTTTGAGATCATCATGGCTGATGAGGAGCATCGTGAGGTTTTGCTGGAGCACTCTCCTCTTTTCTATGGCTAGCAGATGGTCCATGTTCTACCTTGGTCTCCCACCCGGGATTATCAGGCATTGATTCGGCATCGTTGCCCTGTTTGGATAGAAGTTGTGGATTTTCCTCAATGCTTGTCTTCTCTTCTACCTAAATTGCAGCTTCCCTCGGTAAGGTAGTATGTCCACTGCAACCCAATGGAAATTCGAATCGCTTCTGCATTTTGTGGGATACAGATCATCCCACTCCAGCTTCATATTCGGTTACTGTGAATAATGTTTCCATGGGGAGTTCCTTTTACAAGCTCAAGTGGGGGCTGTTTGCAGGTGCATGCAAGCAATTTGGGCACATGGCTTCACAATGCCCTTCCCGAGCTCCACGGATGCCACTGCAAGCTGAAATGGTTCAGCCTTTGAATAAGAATGCAAATGCCTCTTCTGTGGTAAAAAACAAAGGGGTCAAACAGTTTTTCTCTGTTCAAGACAAAGGCAAAGCCCCGGCTGTCTCACATGGTAATGCTTCTTTTCCTGTGCCTTTGTCCTCTCCACCTCAGGGGAAGGGGGAAAAAAATTTGACTGATGGATGGCAAACTCCTCGCAAAGTGATCCCCCTCAGGCGACCTTTGCCTTCTCGGACTTGGAGTGGTGCATCCTCTGATGGGAAAACACCTGCTGAAAACTCTGGTGTTGGCTTGACTTGGGCTGCTGTGACTACAAATCGGACCTTGTTTCCTAAAGAAGAAGTTGCTGTGCTTTTGTTCTCTCCTCAGGCTGATGCTTCATCCCAAGACAGAGGCCCGGACATTGAGGTGGAAATGTAGACGTAGACAGCCCGTTAGTTGCTGTACATACCTGTCCCATAACTGTAAATATGCTTGATCATCTGAAGTGTGTTACTCTCAATGTACAGGGAATGTGTGATGGTTGCAAATGGAAACTGGTCTGGATGTATATCAGGCAATTGCATCCTGATATAATTGCTTTGCAAGAGCATAATCACCATATGTATGCTGGTCAAATAGGCCATTTTGCTGGTTATGATATCTTCTATGCTAGAGAGCACTCCTTTTCCGGTGTGGCTTTTTTGGTAAAGCACGACCTTCAACGTGTTGTGGCTCTCAATGATCGCCATGGTAGATGGATTATTGTTCAATGTCTTGTTCAAGGGAAAAATTTTGAATTTGCATCGGTTTATGCCCCCCAGTCTTCTCGTGATAGAGCTTTGATTTGGGCTGCCATGCATACTTATCCATGGCGACAACATGCCTTCATTTGTGGTGACTTTAATAATGCCCCTCAATCGGGTGACATCACCTCAGGCCACACTGATATGTTGGCTTATGAAACACAGGCATGGTCTGATTTTTTGCTTCAGTTGCGCGTGGTTGATCTCTGGAAGGAATTACAGCCCATGCTTCCGGGTTATACCTTTCAGCATAATGCTCAATCTTCTTATCAGGCACGCTTGGACAGATGGTATCAGATTGATCCACAGCATTGTGATGCCTTTACTTGTCAAATTTGGGTTGATCATGCTTTCACACATTCGGATCATGCTCCTCTTTGGTTGAGGCTTTCCTTACATGAATTTTCCACTGACAGATTGCTTTGCCGAAGGCTTCTGCTGATTAATAATAGTTATCTAGAGCATGCTGACTTTAAAGCCTTGGTCTTTGATGCTATTCGGCCTCTCCCTCGTCAGATACGCATTGGTTTGGATTATGCCCGGCAGGCATTTGTTGCTCGGATGCAAGCAATTATTCGAGATTATGGCAGATCCTATATGCAAGCCACAAGGGAGACTGTAGCACATGCCAAATTTACATGCCAGAGTTTGATTGAGCTTGCTCATCTTCGCCCTTTGTCTTCAGAGGAAAGCATGCTCTTATGTTAGGCTCAATTTTCTCTTCAATCCAATGATCGGAGAAAGCTTGCTAAATGGGAAACTCGATCGAGACAATGGGCATTTTTTGGATAAAGGCTGCTCTTCCAAGCAATTTTTTAAGAGTTTACACTACAAAAGACAAGCTGCCAATATTTGTCGGATCCGAATGCCTGATGGTTCTTGGTCAACATCTCGTCCAAAGCTTGCTGATTTATGTGTGCAGCACTTCTCCACTCATTTTGGGCATCTGGATACTCTTTCTCCTCGGGTCACGTCTGCACGTCAGCTTCTTTTGCAGCATATTCATCCAATTCTGTTTGATGCTCAGGCTTTGGAACTTGAACATCCTTTCACTGAAAGGGAATTGTTTGATGCACTGAGATCCTGTGGCAGATGGAAATATCCAGGATGGGATGGTCTTACTGTTGAATTTTTTCTTGCATTCTGGGATCTTCTTAAATTCACCTTGCTGCAAATGGTAAATACAGCATGGCAAAATCAGCAGATGCTCGTGTCATGGAAAAAGGGTCTTCTCAAGCTGATTCCAAAAAAGCAGCTATGTGATTCACTTGGTGATTGGAGGCCAATCACGCTCATGCCAGTCATTTACAAGATCATTGCCAAAATGGTGGTTGATCGGATTAAAGATTATTTGCATGATGGGTTGCATCCCTCCCAATATGGCTTTGTTCCACGTCGCCATATCACAGATAACATTGCCAATGCTTATATTGGGATTGAATATGCCAAATACACGCAGCAGGATGTTCTACTCTTACAGGTAGATATTGCAAAAGCCTTTGACACAGTTCAATGGGATTTCATCTCGCAAACTATGCGAGCTTTGGGATTTGGACAAAAAATGCAGCAGGTTATTTACTGGCTTTACAGAGATAGCAATGTGACTTGCATTATTTCTGGGGATATCTCTGATGAGTGGACTCTTTGTTGTTTGGTCCGCTAGGGATGCCCTCTCAGTGCTTTACTGTATGCCATTGCTACTCATCCTATGCTGCAATATTATGATCATCTTGTGGCTACAGGATCACTTTATGGCTTGGAATTGGATGCTAATCGTAGCATGGTTGCTCAAGCTTATGCTGATGATTCTTTCCTTACCCCGAAGAATATGCCCCATGATCTTGGTGTCTTGATGCAGGCCCTCTCTGTTTATCTGTTTATGGTTTGGTAGCTGGTCTTCATGTTAATTTTCAGAAGTCTAAGCTGCTCCCTTTGCATTCCAAAGACTGGCATAGTCTATTATGGCCCGGGGATATCATTCCACCCACTCAGTTTGTTCGTCATCTTGGTTACCCTTTGGGGGGGGAACTCACTCGCCGACAACAAACTAATTGGGTTTTGGCCAAGCTTCGGAAAAAGCTTGAGTATTGGGAACTGGTTACCTGGCCTTTGCACGTTCGTCTTCGAATAGTTCGGTCCTTCCTTGTGGCATATATTCAATTTTACTTGCCATTGATCATGTTCACTAAATATTTTGGCATTGTCCGTGCTCTCGTGAGTTTTTTGATCTGCTTTGATAGCACGTGCGAGCGAGATTCCCATTTGTTCCGTTTGGGAAGTTCTTCTGGCTATTTGGGTTTCATCCATCCAGACTCTGGAGTTTCATCTTTTCTTCGTGTGGGTTCGCTACTAGGCATTATGGACTTTATGGACATATAGGAATTGTAAAGTCTTTGGTGATCCTACTTTCTCTCTGTTTGGCTTTTTTAGGCGTTCTCTGCAGCAATCTTTCTTTGATTGCTTGCAGACCCGCTGCATAGATCATGAGGTCTTTTTGGCATATACTGAAATTTTCAGTTGATGTAATTGTAGCACCTTTTTTTGAGGTTGCTACTCATATAATATAATCAATCACAGATTTCACCACAAAAAAAAAAAGAAAGTGTGTGGCTCTCATGATTCAATCTCTGGTCACACATATCAGTACTCCTGCTTTTGGTCATTGGCAACCCACTCAGTGGGATTTCTTGTTTGGGTGCATTGATGGCACTTTGCATGGCTGTCCTATGGTCTCCAACTTGCTTCTTGACTACAAAAAAAAAAGAGAGTGTATGATCTCTAAAGCATGGACTCTTCGTTGCTCGGTGCGTCAAGGCTGTGCGCTCCTGTATGCTATAGCCACACACCCCATGCTTCAGTATATGGATCATCACGTGCCTACGGATAAGCTACATGGTTTGGAAATTCATGACAGTAAACCATTGCTTGCTCAAGCTTATGCAAATGATTCTTTTTTCACTCCCCGCAATACAGAGCAGGATCTTTCTGAGCTGATGCAAGCTCTTTCTTTATATGGTTTAGTTGCTGGGCTTCATGTAAATTTTCAGAAATCAAAATTGTTGCCTTTGCATTCCAAGGAATGGCACTCTCTTTTATGGCCTGGAGAAATCATCCCACCAACTCAATTGGTTCGTCATCTTGGCTATCCTTTGAGTTGGACACTTTCTTCTCGTCAACAATCTAATTGGATTCTTGCAGCTCTCAAGAAAAAGCTGGAGTATTGGAAATTGGCAACTTGGCCTCTGCATGTTCGTCTTCAAATTGTGCAATCTATTCTGATGGCGTATATCAATTCTACTTGCCTCTTATTATGTTCAACAAGGCTGATCTTGCCTCTTTTATGTTTGAGGTGCTGAAAATCTTCTATTGTTCTCGCCATGGCAAAAAAAGCCTGCGTTTGCTTCTGGTACAATAGCTTTGTTCTCCAAAGATGCATGGAGGTCTTAATATTCTTAATATCCACCTGCACATTCTTGCTCATAAGGGGAAACTCATGCTATAGTTTTTCCAAGGTTCTCAACCATCGGCTGCCATGATTCATCATTTACTCTTGCATGTTGAATCTCCAGCTTTTGGTCATTGGCAACTTTCCCAGTGGGAGTTTCTTTTTGGTTCTGTGACAGGCATAATCCCCGGCTGTCCTTTGGTTTCCCATTTGTTAATGGATTGGAAACATATCCTTTCTCACTTGGATTGGCATGGCAGTGATTCCTTGCAAGACAACTCTTTCAGAGCTGAAATCATGATGTATATTTCGCATACACTGAGATTTTCAGTTGATGTACTTTTGGCTGGCTCGTTTTGAGGTTGCTACTCTTGTAATATAATCAATCAAAAGTTTTCACTATAATAAAAAAAAGTGTGTGTGTGTGTCTATGTGAGAGAGAGAGAGAGAGAGAATGAGCAGCAGATCAGGGGTTCGCAGTTCATATTGGACAAATTGATGTATTTGGGATAGAGTGCTTAGAGTCTAGGGGTCACGTGTGAGTATGTGGAATACGTGTGTGACTAGTTATGTATGTATGTGTGTGTGAGTTTGGTGTGACTTAGTTGGCATGACTAAGTAAATCATGGAGAGAATTATGGGTGGCAGAGTCAATGTTAATCTCACCTATGAGGTCAAATACATTGTATTCACTTGCCTATATTCAGGCTTTTGCAATGACTAAACCGTAACACAGTTTTGTGTCTTTGTGCTCTCTCTCCTTTGTCAGCCATGGTTCACTATTATACTCCATAGTTCAGTCCTCTCTCGTTTTTCACTTTCCCTACAGTTCAAGGAGGTGGAAAAGAAAGGTGGAACAATTAAAAGTGAGTAGAGATGTATGAGGCTTTACAGGGAGCTATACAGAGCAGTTGTACGGAAGCTGTACAGCTTGTAAAATGAACTGAATTGGAGGATATAGCCTGAAGGGAACAAACAGCAGTGGGGGTAGCTTATGAAAGGATGTGCAGTATGGCCTGTACAGAGGGAAGGATGACCAGGCTGAGAGGGAAGCAGGGCGGGCTGTAGAGCTAACTAGGATTATCATGATAGATTTGCTCGGCCGACATGTATACCAGACCTGGATAGCATCATTAGCAGAGCATGGACATGCACTCACAAAGGAGGATGCGTCAATTTTACAAGCAAAAATCTATGAGCAGGTTTATCCGAGCAAAAACCTATGCTCGGAAAATG
The DNA here is from genome assembly GCF_047967505.1 of Dipteris shenzhenensis. Classification (NCBI taxonomy): domain Eukaryota; kingdom Viridiplantae; phylum Streptophyta; class Polypodiopsida; order Gleicheniales; family Dipteridaceae; genus Dipteris; species Dipteris shenzhenensis. Next base: position 50,731,794 of record NC_141610.1, on the reverse strand, counting down.
CTCGTCCCCCTAAAAGAAGATGCATGTGATCATTGGTGGCATAAGAGAAACTACTTATTCTTGGACTCACTCAACAAAGAGGCATAGTAGTGAGCATCTTATTTGCAAAGTATGGGAAGCTCATCACTAAAGGCAATAATCCTTACCAAGGCCAAAAACTGCGAAGAGTTATTTGTAGACGTCTACTTATTATCCTAGGATATGCTCTAGAGAGAGAGCTTTGTGACTACTGACAATTATTATATGGCGAGGCGTTTCATCCATCATAATGATAAGACCTTATTTAATCATACTAAGCAACAAATAGGCTAATTTATGATATTCCGTCTTACTACCATTCTCCCTACATTTTCTCTACATCTACCCCGGCTCAAAGCTCCATTCCTGTATAGACCTCTAGAGGGTATACTTTGAGATGAAGGTGAGCCACTTTGTTTTACCACTCTCATCCCTTGCAATAACATGACCGGAGCTTATCCACAACATCCAAGGTGTGTAACTGATGTTGCCCAGTAACATGACCACATTTTTATGCATACTTGAAAAGGGACTACTTGTCCAGCATAAAAAACAGAAGGATTATTTTACACCTTTTTTTTCTATTTTTTAATGCACTGCAATGACTTTTGGCTGCAATCAATCCCATCCCTCGTCGCAGTCAATATAAATATTTTTTCTTGCCAACATAAAGAAAGAGACATTGCCATCTTAACACCACCAAATGAGTATTACTTAGTGTTTGGACATAGAGATCTCACACAAAGGAAGCATATACATGAGGTTTCTTTTTAAGGCCATATTTTAAAGGGATGTAATGTCATAATTTTTAGACATGCATATTAGTGGCACATATTAGCTCAGTGCTGAGAAGACCGCTTGAGTCAACCATGCTTGTTATAGGCTCCAGTTTCTCTTTTCTTTTTGGTATTCTGTTTTGCCCTAAAATACTGGACCCTGGAGGCCTTCTCAGAATTCCTTGAGTGATGAGCTTGATCAAGTATTTGATTTTTTTCCAAGTATATGAATTTCTTCATGTGTGAAACGTTCATAAAACTCTCAAATCTTGTTGATGTGTTGGTCCTTGTGCTCATCCCTTAGGTCTACATGTATTATTGTGTCCCCTTTTTGTGCTCCTTTTGTTTAGAGGTCTCACATAAGCTTACGGAGCTTAGGTGCTGCAAGTAAGGATTTTATGTTGGCTACCTCCATGTTCTCAGAATTATTCCAGTGGCTATACAACAGCAAGGCTAATTGATTGCAAGGTTTGTATATTGGTCCAGGCTGTGAGATTTATAGGTCACAAAAAGTTGTGCTCAGAGATATAAGGGGATTCACTCATGGAAAATTATGAAGACTTGTACTTGAGACTTAAAGGAGATAATTACAATCAAGGCTGCAATTACTGATTTAGAGTTGTTAACTTCAGGTTTCAGAGCTGCAACGGGAGCTAGAGTCACAGCGCAAAAACTTCTTGTTCCAGGGACAGAACATAGTGAACCCAGAAGGGTTACAATAGCGATGATAAAATGAGCTATCCAAGCTCTGTATATGGTGATGCTCTAGGATGTACTTTGTGTCAGGTTGGTAGTTAAGTCCTTTGGATAGAGGCAATTGAATCCCTTTGTTGCAGGTTTACAATGAGAGGTAGCCTTTTAAAAATTGTCCATGAACTGGGGGGGATTTTTTGGCACCTATCCCTTCCTTTCCATCTGTGTTGACATGTGCCCCCCCCTTCCCCCCCCTCTCTCTCTCTCTCTCTCTCTCTCTCTCACACACACACACACACACACACACACACACTTTTTTTTTTGTGAAACCAAGAAAATTATATTATGAAACATTCATTTACATCAGGGCAGTGCTCGAGAAAAGAGCCAATGCCCTATCCATCAGAAGCAGTAAAAGAAAAGCTGAATACAAGAAACATCCAAATCTTCCTCATGTAAGGCATCATATAAAGACTGCCGCAATGAGGCTCGGAAGAACTCATAAGGGTGCTGAAGGGGAGAATTCAGATATGCATGATTTCGCTGCAGCCAGAGGGTCCATAAGGCCTAGTATTTGATCCATTGGAAGAAAAGAGAATACTGTGACAAAGAAGCTGATAGTTTGCCATACATCTAGAAAAACCTGAAGAACCTGTGTGCAGGAAATCTGAGAGATAAGAAATAGGAGATCTTGTCTAGAAGATCTCTGGAATATGAACAAAACCACAATAAATGCAGAATACTCTTAGGAGTATGGTGACATCTTGGACAAAGAGGTGAGGCAATCCTTCTTTGAGCCAATTTCACTCCCACTGGAAGAATACCAACAATGCATCTCCATAGAAAGAGTCTCTGCTTCAATGGCATTTTCAACTTTCATATCAATTGCAATTTTCCTTTCCTCCAGGCTAATGACTCATTCAGATGCCATAGAGAATTAGCATGATGAGCAATCCAAGGAGGAGGTAATAACAATTGATAAGCCTGTATAGAAGTCAATAAATGCAAAGGCCGAGAGGATATTCTTGGACTTGAAGACTGAAGGTGCCAATCTTGAAGCATGTCTCTTACATTCAATGTTGGAATCGGAACCACAGGAGTAAGAGATCAGCAATAGCTTTCCAAATAGGTCTGTGATGCATCCCAAGATTGTATTGTCGACATGCTACCGGAAAAGAGAGAATATGTCCTTGCGTATCTACCACATCATCAATGAACCGGATGCCCAATTTCATAAGATTGTAAGCTTTGATTGGTTGTTGTACAGCAAGGGGAGCGGAAAACACAGCACTCCAATGAATGCTTTCCATTCTGAGTGAGGAAGCTATAGAAGCAGGATGGGGAGACCATTTGATGTGAGAGAGAACTTGTTTCCAATCTTGAATCAAGGAAGTAGAAAATGGATAACCAGGGATTTTGCCTTGAAATTTGCCAAGTACTACTTCCGATGGATCAACTAGCCAATGTCCATAAGCATTTGTGCGCATCTGACCACACAAAATTGCCAACATGATAGACCAAGGCTGCTCTTGTTGAAAAAATGTCTTGAGCATAGTGATCTTTCTTGCCAACACATGAAATTTGATGTTTATTATATTCAAACCACCATGCATTCTTGGTGAGCAAAGCAAGTCTATTTTGAGCAACCTTAAAGCTTTTTTATGAAGCTTAGTTTTCCAAAAAATCTCCATGGCTTGAGACATAAAATAAGTGAGATCTCGAGATGACCAATGTAACACAGGAAGGTAGAATTGGACATAAGCTAGAACAATGGACTGGACAATTCGAAGCCATACATGCAGGGGCCAAGTGGAGATCTTCCAATATTCTAATTTGTCCTGAATTTTGTTTAACACCCATGATATTTGTTGCTTGTTTCTGATTTTCCAGCCAATGGGATAGCCCAAATGTCTTACTATGTTTTTCAGATAAATAATCTGGCCGGGCCACAGGATAGCATGCCAGTCACAATGCTTGAGAGGCAAGAGTTTTGATTTCTGAAATTAATTTTAAGACCAGCTGCCAACCCAAAATCTGAATGGGTATCCATTAATAGGCGAAGCTCCAAAGGACTGTTCTTTGGCATGAAGAATGAATCATCTGCATAAGCTTGTGCAATGAAAGGTCGTGAACCAGAAATCTGAAGCCCCACTAACTGTCCAGTATCAACCAGATGATCCATATAAAGAAGCAAAGGATGTGAAGCAATGGCATAGAGCAAAGCACTGAGAGGGCATCCTTGTCGAACTGATTGTTCCAGAGTCCAAGACTCAAACAAATGATTTCCTATAAAGCATTGTGCAGTGGAATCTGAGTAAAGCCAATATATGACATTAACTAGCTTTGGCCCAAAACCAAGTTTAAACATGATTTGAGAGACATAATCCCATTGTACCGTATCAAATGCCTTTGCCACATCTACCTGCATGACCAAAACATCTTGAGCTGAATATTTTGCATATTCCATTGCGATGAGAGTATTAGAGATATTGTCATGTATATGCCGTCTTGGAACAAAACCATATTGCCTGGGATGAAGTCCATCATGAAGGATATCCTTTATCCGATGTACCAACATTTTAGCAATAAGTTTGTATATAATCGGCATCAAAGTGATGGGCCTCCAATCATCCATTGTCTCACATAGAGGTTTTTTGGGCACAAGCTTAACCATACCATGCTTCCAAGTTGAGGGAAGATGTTGATGCTGCCAGGCTACATTAATAAACTTCGAAATTGGACCCTTCAATTCAGCCTAGAAGGCTATAAAAAATTCAACCGTCAAACCATCCCATCCAGGGGATTTATGTTTACCGAAATGCTTGAGGGCTTCATCCAATTCATCTGAGAAAGACATTTCCAGCATTGAAGCTTTTTGCAAAGAAACAATAGGAGAAACAAGCTGAATAAATCTGTTCCGAGCCAATGCAACCTGAGGTGTAGAAGAAGATGGCTGAGAAAAAAGAAGCTGAAAATGATCCAGACATTGTTTTTCTACCTGAGATAAAGTTTGGGTCCAAAGACCGTTAGGTTTCCTGACCCTCATGATAGATTGACTTTGTCTATGTGCATGTAAATTCCGAAAGAAAGATTTCGAGGAACAACCCTTATCTAGCATAGGTTTAACTCTAGCCCTGGTCTGCCATTTGGAAAGCTTGCGTTTATCATTGGCATCAATTATGGAGGAAGCACAAGACAATAAATGCTGCTCAGAAGCAGATAGAGACCTTTGATTGCTAATCTGTACCAAATACTGCTTGTATGCCACTGGATATGCTGTCTGGTTTCTGCCATGTACCATCTTCCATATTCCTTAATGACATTTTGAATACGATGTACGAAAGAGTTCCAAGCAAAGTCCAGATCCTCCTGAGCATGGGATAACAATGGCCTGCAAGCCAGTCTGATCATTTGCTGGAATTTTTCATCAGAAAGATATAATTGATTGACCTGTAAATGTCTGGCTGAAGAGAGCTGCATGTCATCCAAAGGCATTTCAAATGAAAGGGTGTGCCAAAGTGGAGTGTGATCAGATAGTTGTTGAGAATAATCAGTCCACATTTGACATGTATATTCATCATATTGTTGAGCATGAATAAGATAACATCTGTCAAGCTTGGCCTAATATTCTGTAAAAGCATTATGATGATATGTAAATCCCATAACTGAAGGGTGACTTGCTGTCCATAAATCTGCGAATTGAAGTGATGAAGTCATATGTTCCCATTGATGGATTTCAGACACACACACACACACACACACACACTCTTTTTTGGTGAGAAGAATATTTTATTGCTGTGAAATAATTACATTCATAGGTACTCCAAAAGCGGAGTAACTACTACTCAACTGAAAATCTCATCATAAGCCATATATACATCATGGTCAATCAAATGAGTCTGAAAGCAATCATAAAACGATTGCCGCAGAGATCGTTTGAAAAAAACAAAAGATGGAAAAGTAGCATCACGAAAGACTCTATGATTTCTGTCCATCTATAGAGTCCAAAGTACCCAATAGCGCACCCAAACAAAAAATAAATCAAAACCCTGTCTAGCTTGATGAAAACCAAATAACCATAAGAACCTGCCAAAAGTAACAGTAGGAAATCTTGTTTGAAGCCCTTGACGAATGAGAGCGAGGAAATCACGAGTATGTAGACAGTGCCAGAAAATGTGAGGCACAGATTCAGCAGAATGTAGACATCGGTGGCAAACAGCCGAGGCAATATGTCTATGCGCGAGTAACTGCCCAGATGCAAAAATGCCAAGTAGGACTCGCCATAGGAAAACCTATTGCTGAAGAGGGACTTTATAATGCCAAAGGAGACGCAGCCGCTTTCTCCACCACTTTGATGGGCGATCCATATGCCAAACAGAATTGGCTCTGCTAGAAACGTGAGACGGAGGTAACAACACTTTATACAGAGAAGGCACTGTGATATCTGACAGCTTCAAAGGATGGGTTGAAGAAGAGGAAGAATGGAGAGTCCAATCCTCAATCTATCATGAAGTTCCAAACGAGGTACCGGCAAGAAAGATTGAAACATTTTTGAAATTTTATGCCATAAAGGATGATAATGAGCTCCCAACCATACTTGCTAGCAGTCGTAGAAAAAGATAAAGGAGTGTCATCATCCTGAAGTACATCCGCCACAGAAGAAATACCTTTGAAAGATATAAAATAAGAACGCCTGGTTCTTGTATAACCAAAGGAGGGTGGAATACTTTGGACCAATAAATATTCTCAGCCCTCAAGAAATTTTCCAACAAAGAATCCCTGCCATTCCATTCCAAGTGGGATAAAATATGCTTTCAATCAAGAAGCAAATGAGAGACAAAAGGGCAGCGTCTGATCTTGCCTTGAATAGAGCCAAGTAGAAAATCCCACTGTGTAGGTTGCCAATGCCCAAAAGCAGAAGTATCAATATGCAACAAAAGAGAGTGGATCATGAAAGCCCGAGGCTGATCCCCTTCTTGCATAAATTGCAACATCATTTCCTCCCTATGAGCAAGTATATGCACTTGAATATTGAGTATGTTTAAACCCCGGTGCATCTTTGGAGAACAGAGATGATGCATAGAGAGTAATCTGAGACTTTTCTTGCCATTTTTGGAACACCAGAAAATCTCCATGATAGCAGACATAAAGGAAGCCAGATCTGCCTTAGTAAACATAATGAGGGGCAGATAGAATTGTATGTATGCTATCAAAATGGATTGCTTTATTCGCAATCGAACATGTAATGGCCAAGTTGCAAGCTTCCAATATTCAAGTTTTTTCCTCAGCTTTGTGAGCACCCAATCAGTTTGTTGAGAGCGAGTGAGCCCCCAACCTAGAGGATACCCAAGATGTCGAATCAATTGAGAAGGTGGAACAATTTCGCTAGGCCACAAAAGAATATGCCAGTCTTTAGCATGTGACGATAAGAGCTTGGATTTCTGAAAATTCACATGAAAACCAGCAGGCAAGCCATATGTGGAAAGAGCCTGCGTAATCAAGGAGAGATCGCTTTGAGTATTTTTTGGGGTAAAGAAAGAATCATTAGCATATGCTTGAGCGATCATGCTGCGGCTGTCAAGAATTTCCAATCCATGCAACATGCCAATGTCCAAAAGATGGTCCATATATTGAAGCATTGGATGAGTGGCTATGGCAAATAGTAAAGTACTAAGGGGACAGCCTTACCGAACAGAACAACCAAGAGTCCAAGTTGTAGAAATATCCCCTGAAAGTATGCAGGCAGCTTTACTATCTTGATATAGCCAATTGATAACTTGCTGCATCTTTTTGCCAAATCCCAAGACCTGCATTGTTTGTGAAATAAAGTCCCACTGAACAGTGTCAAATGCTTTGGCAATATCAACTTGCAATAGCAAAACATCCTACTGCATATATTTGGCATATTCTATTCCAACATAGGCATTAGCAATGTTGTCTGTGATATGCCTACGAGGAACAAAACCATATTGCGGAGGATGCAACCCGTCATGCAAACAGCCTTTTATCCTCTCAACAATCATTTTGGTAGTAAGTTTGTAAATAATTGGCATAAGCGTGATAGGTCTCCAATCAGCCAAAGATTCACAGATTTTGTTTTTTGGAAGGAGTTTAACAAGACCTCTCTTCCATGTGTCTGGCATTTTTTGATTTTGCTGAGCATAATTCACCATATGCAGCAAAGTATACTTCAAAACAGGCCAATATTCTATTAAAAAAAAACTCAACTGTAAGACTATCCCATCTTGGAGATTTCCATCTACCAGAAGATTTGATTGCATTTGATAATTTCCTTTCAGTAAAAGGTTCCTCCAATTCCAAAGCCTGAGTAGTGGAGATAATAGGAGAAACATGCTGTAAAAGCAAATTTCTTGCAGGCAGAACCTACTGTGAAGGAGGATTTGCATAACCAAAACGCTGAGAGAAATGATGTACATAAACAGAAGCAAGCTGTGACCACGATGTAGTCCATGAACCATCAGGCATAAGCACCTTGCAAATGTTTGTGTTTAATTTCTTCTGATGCAAGCTTTTAAAAAATTGTTTGAAAGAATAGCCTTAATCTATGAAAGCTCTTGTCTTGCTCTGGTCTCCCATTTGGTAAGTTTCCTGTGATCATTGATTTGGAGACAATGTTTAGCTTGGCATAGTGTTCTTTGCTCATGCAAGAACAAAGGACGAAATTGACTGAGTTCATTAGCCTGAGCAACAGTTTCCCTGATAGTCTCCATGTAAGACTTGCCATATAACCTCTAATTACAACTTGCATTTTGGAAACAAAAGAATTCCAACTTGCATTTTGGAAACAAAAGAATTCCATGCATTATCAATAACAATGTGGCTCAGAAATTGATAGGCATTAGTAACCATTGCCTTGAAAGTAACATGCTGCAAATAGCTATTGTTCACAATCAGATGTCGCCTTTGAGGCAGTCTATCATCTGGGATATCATGAAAAGATAGCCTCAACCATAACGGTGCATGATCTGAATGCACAAAGGCATAGTCAACCCACATTTTGCATATGAAATCATCATTTTGTTGCGGGGCTACGCTATACCAGCGATCCAGATGTGCCTGGTAAGAAGAAAGGACATTATGTTGAAAAGTGTATCGAGGTGACAAAGGCTGCAATTCCTTCCAAAGATGAGCCAAATCAAGATGAATCAGTGATTGAGACCATGCATGCCTTTCAGAGGTTAACATATGAGTATTTCTTGATGTATTGTCACCCTGTTGCGGAGCATTATTGAAATCCCCACATATAAAGGTATGATATTTCCATGGATATCGGTGCATGGAAGCCCAAATTACACTTCTATTCGAAGAAGATTGAGGTGCATATACAGAAGCAAATTCAAACACCTCGCCTTGAACGATGCATTGAAGAATAATCCATCTGCCTTCTATACACTCCTAATGAGTCATCTTGAAGTGCCATACACTTGGAATATATACTGTATCAATAGAGAGAATATTAAGTACTATCAATACTTTAGCATTTTGTCTCAATATTATTTCATGCCAAGGGACCAATTTATCTTAAATCTTGTTGGGGTCCCAATTAACGTGCTACTTGAGAGAAACCCTTATTCCCAATGGTTGCTTAATGAGCTCTCCTTAAGAAATCTGTTTTGCCTCATACTTATTGGTCCAAAATGTTCTCTCCCACATTTGGTAACCATAAGGCATAACTGTTTTGCATACTATAAATTGAGCCATAAAGTGTTTTCTTGAAGTAGCTTAACCCTTCCCAAATGGGCATCTCCAATACGTTTCTTGATTGAGGTTATCAATAGTACTATAGTAAGTTCCACGAGCAAAGTTGCTAATAAGAATCCTTGTCGAATGGATCTGTTGATTTCAAATTTCTCCACAATATGGCCATTTAAACAAATTATGGTTACTACATTGGCCAACAAGACTTTGATAATTTGTAGAAAAGCATCTCCAAACAACATGTAGTCTAGCATCTTCAAAAGATAGCCCCATTTATGCCTAGCATATGCCTTATCAAGGTCTAGCCCGAACACAATGTATGGCTATTCACTTATAATAGCATGATCAAGCACCAAATAAACACTTAAAATATTCCTACCTTTCACAAGATCAGTTTCCTTGCGGTCCTCTAAACTATTAGAAATGTCCCTAATCTTGACATCTATGGCTTTTCCCAAAATTTTTAAAGGTAGTGAGCATGATAATTGGTCTCCAATTCTTAAGCACCAACCTATTGGGTTTAATAAAAAAGAGTTCCACTAGTCCTCGATTCACACCGGCTCCTTTTGCACATGCCAAAATTGACCTTTGCCACAAGATCCTTTTTTATAACCTACCAAAGCCCAAAATAGAATCCTACTATTAACCACCAAGGTTAGGGGACTTATCCTTTCCATGGTTTGGATAGTCTTCGAAGTTCATCCTTAGTGAATGTCTAGTTATATTTTATCTTTAGGGCAAAGACTTGTTGTTTTATTAAATTATATAACCTCCAATTGGGTCCTCTGATAAGGAGCTTCTTGCAGTCTAGCTTATATCCTTTACTAGCTATATGCCGAAACATTCGGCCATCTCTCTCACATACTTATGTTTCATAGCTTGGAAGAAAAAGATGGGACAAGCAATCTCCCTAACCCAACCAACTTTGCCTACTAATTAATCTCACCTTCTCCTCTTTTTCCAATTCCAAAACCTCAAGGAATACTCTTGTGGGCACCAGACCATCATTGGTTTTCTCACACACACAATCTTGATAGCTAGCCCCATATCAACCTAAGGTTGTTTTCCATAAATTTTCTTAACTATCGATATCTTCTATCTTACTACACCAAGAAGGTTAGAGTGGTGGGAATGATGGTACTTGAGGAAGTATCATGAAATGGACAATAAAGAGCTAAGCTTAGGGTAGTTTTCCCAAAGGATTTAAGAAGCATTCACTGCCCAAAAAGGTTTAGTGTAATAACATCAAGATCTTATAACACTTCCTCAGGATTATAAAGAGATCGGCTTCTCATTGAAGTCGGATTTTGGAGTGCTAGTAGCTCAAACTAGAATCTAAAAGGTAGTAGTCCAAGGTGGGTCCCAAATGACGCATAATCATGCAACTTGGACTGAGGCTCCAAATATGTAATCTAGATAGGTAACCTTGACTGAATAAGCCAGACTTGGTTTGGAAGGCAACAGTTTCAGTGGATGACAACAAACCCTATCGACATCTTGGTGGAGGACAACAAACCTTGTTGACATCTTGCATGACGAATCAAAGGTGATTCAGGGGGTTGACTAACCATCAAGTAATAAGCATAAATCTCTATGGTTGTGGAGAGATTTGAGGTGTCTCTCATAGGATGATAGGAAAAAAGGGAGATCGGCTCATAAAGGAAGCACGTCTGGATGTCTATGCTATTATATTATTTGCCTAAAACAAACAATGAGTGTTCAATTGAGTCTAGAGTAAGAAGAGCTAGATAGGTAATAGCTAATCCAAATCCAAGACAAGATAAGGCTTAGTGTCATGGAGAGTTCAAGTCTAGAGCCAAGACCAACAGTAGCATGGAGAAGTCGCATTGGTAGTGCAGCTAGAGAGATGAGGTTGAGATGTGTAATGAAAAATCCAAGTTCAAGGCAAGCATTGCTAAGACGAGGCTTAGTGGCAGAGTCTGAGTTTAGAGCCCAATAGTGGAGTGGCGTTTTGTGCCTTCTCCCCTGTCAGCAGCGCGAAGTTCCTTAGCTCCCCCTTCACATGTCACGACCCATGACCAGTTGCCCATGCCTTCTCTCGTGCTTGTGTTTTCTCTATGGGGCACTGTCTACACCTTCCTTGTTGTCTACGCCTGTCATGTTTGTACCTTCTTGTCTAGGGTCCTCTCCCTCTCGTACGTCTTCCAGTCGCTCCATTCATTCTTGCGCCACGTGCTTTGGATTCCAAGGTACCTTTGTCCCTTTGGCACACGCACACACATGCGTGCGCACGCGCACACACACACTTTTTTTTTTTAGAGAAGAAATATTTTATTGCTGTAAACTAATTACATTCATAGTTACTTCAAAAGTGGAGTAGCAACTACTCAACTAAAAATCTCAGTATAAGATGTATATACATCATGATCAATCAAATGAGTCTGAAAGCAATCACAGAACGATTGCTGCAGAGATCGTTTAAAAAAAAGAAAAGATGAAAAAGTAGGATCACCAAAAACTCTATGATTTCTGTCCATCCATAGAGTCCACAATGCCCAGTAGCGCACCCAAACAAAAAACAAATCAAAACCCTGTCTAGCTGGATGAAAACCAAACAACCAGAAGAACCTGCCAAAAGTAACAGTAGGAAATCTCACTCGAAGCCCCTGTCAGATGAGAGCGAGGAAATCACAAGTGTGTGGACAGTGCCAAAAGATGTGAAGCACAGATTCAATAGAATGTAGACATCTGTGGCAAGCCACCGGAGCAATATGTCTATGCGCGAGTAACTGCCCAGATGGAAAAATGCCAAATAGGACTCGCGAAAGGAAAAGCTGTTGTCGAAGAGGGACTTTATAATGCCAGAGACATAGCCTCTTTCTCCATCACTTTAGTGGGCGATACATATGCCAAACAGAATTTGCTGTGTCAGAAATCCAAGGCGGAAGTAATAACACTTTATACAGAGAAGGCACTGTGATATGTGAGAGCTACAAAGAATAGGCTGAAGAGAAAGAAAAACGTAGAGTCCAATCCTCAAGCCTATTCTGAAGTTCCAAACGAGGTACCGGCAAGAACGGTTGAAGCATTTCTGAAATTTGATGCCATAAAGGACGGTAATGAGCTCCCAAACCATATTTTCTAGCAGCCATAAAAAAAGATAAAAGAGTGCCATCATCCCGCCACAGAAGAAATGCCTTTGAAAGATAGAAAATAAGAACGCCTGGATTCTTGTATAGCCAAAGGAGGGTGGAATACTTTGGACTAATAAATATTCTCAGTCCTTAAGGAATTTCCCGACAAAGAATCTCTGCCATTCCATTCCAAGTGGGATAAAATATGCTTCCAATCAAGAAGCAAACGAGAGACAAAAAGGCGACCTTTGATCTTGCCTTGAATAGAGCCAAATAGGAAATCCCATTGTATAGGTTGCCAATGTCCAAAAGCAGAAGTATCAATATGCAACAAAAGAGAGCGGATCATGAAAGCCCAAGGCTGATCCCCTTGCATAAACTGCAATATTATTTTCCCCCTGTGAGCAAGTATATGCATTTGAATATTGGCAGAGTTCACCATATGCAGCAATGTATGCTTCAAAAGGGGTTCAAAAGAGGCCAATATTCTAGAAAAAACTCAACTATAAGACCATCCCATCCTAGAGATTTCCATCTATCAGAGGATTTGATTGCATCTGACAATTCCCTCTCAGTAAAGGGTTCCTCCAATTCCAAAGCTTGAGTAGTGGAAACAGTAGGAGAAACATGATGTAAAAGTAAGTTTCTTGCAGACAAAACCCGTTGTGAGGGAGGATCTACAGAACCAAACTACTGAGAGAAATGATGTACACAAACAAAAGCAAGCTGTGACCGTGATGTAGTCCATGAACCATTAGGCACAAGCACCCTGCAAATGTTTGTTTTTAATCTCTTTTGATGCAAGCTTTTAAAAAATTGTTTGGAAGAGCAGCCTTTATTTGTAAAAGCTCTTTGTCTTGCTCTAGTCTCCTATTTAGCTAGTTTCCTGTGATCATTGATTTGAAGACAATGTCTAGCTTGGCATAGTGTTGTTTGCTCATGCAAGGACAATGGACGAAGATGACTGAGTTTAGTGAGGTCTTGACAAGTCAATTTGGCCTGAGCAACAGTTTCCCTCAGTGTCTTCATGTAAGACTTGCCATAACCTCTAATTACAACTTGGATTTTGGAAACAAAAGAATCCCATGCATTATCAATATCAAAGTGGGTTTGAGAAGACAGAGAGTGAGATGCTTCAGTAACCATGGCCTTGAAAACAACATGCTGCAAATAGCTATTATTCACAATCAGATATCGCCTTTGAGGCAGTCTATCATCTGGCATATCATAAAAGGATAACCTCAACCAGAAAGGTGCACTGATCTGAATGTACAAAGGCATAGTCAATCCACATTTTGCATGTAAAATCATCATTTTGTTGTGGAGCTATACTATACTTACCTAGTGACAAAGGCTGCAATTCCTTCCAAAGATCAACCAAATGAAGATGCATCAGTAATTGAGACCATGCATGCCTTTCAGGGGTTAACATATGATTATTTCTTGATGTATTGTCACCCTGTTGCGGAGCATTATTGAAATCCCCACAGATAAAGGCACGATATCTCCCTGGATATCGTTGCATGTGGCATCTACACTTGAGAAAGAGTGCTCCCCAGCATAGAAGATATCATATCCATAGTAATGACCTATCTTTCCTGCATAGACATGTTGATTGCGTTCTTGTAATGCCACTATGTTAGGCTGAAATCTATTGATATACAGCCACACATATTTCCATTTCCTACTGTCACACATCCCTTGAACATTAAGTGTAAAGCATTTGACATGAGCAGTCATATTTATAGATATTTATTGGAGAAAAAAGCTATGTACAGTAGCAACCTTCAAGATGTAAACCTTGCATTTCTACCTCAAGGTCAGGGCCTCTTCCTTGAGAAGAAACATCCACTTGAGGAGTGGATAGCAAAGCAGCAACCTCTTCTTCAGGGAAGAGGGTTCTGCTAGCTGTCACTGTAGCCCATGTGATCCCAATTCCTGAATTGACCTTTGGAGAGTTTCCACTAGAAGATGCACCATTCCAAGTGCAAGGGGGTGGAGGTCGTCCAACAGAAATAACTTTTCTTGGATTTTGCCATCCATTAGTTGGAGGTTTTGGTCTTTTTGCTGAGGGTTGAATAGTAGGAAGCAAAGGGGAAGAAGCAGTCCCATTTGAAACCATTGGAGCTTTGCCTTTATCCTGATTCACAAAAGCCTATCTATTATCTCTATTTTTATTCCCAATAGAGGTAGGAGCATCCTTAGTGGGCATTTGAACAGGCAAAGTGGTAGGAGGCATTTTATGCAGACTCATTGGGCACTACAAAGCCATGTGCCCAAATTCTTTACATTCAAAGCAAGCCCCTGCAAATAATCCCCATTTCAATTTATAAAAAGCACTTCCCATGTCAACATTGTTCACCGTGACTGAATAAGACTCTATTGTGGGATTGTTAGTATCCCAGAGAATGCAAAATTGATTTGAGTTGCCATTAGGCCGTGGTGGGCAAACCACTTTGCCTAAAGTCGCTGCAATTTTAGGCAAGAGTGAAGCCATGCATTGCAGGAAGTCTACAACTTCAACCCAGACCGGACATCTGTGTCGGATCAAAGCTTGAAAATCCCTTATGGGAGACCATGGCAAAACGTGCACCATTTGCTGCCCAAAAAAGAGGGGCGAATGTTCCAAAAGCATTTGTCTATGAATCTCATCTACCATAATGACCTCAAAAAAACCGCTAGTTGCATAGTGTACCTTTCAAACAAATGAGCCAGCCAGTGTGCGGGTTAACCAGTTGCCTACCTCTATAGTAGGTGGCATCCGACCTGGAAAAAATAAAATAACTGCATTTTTGGCATATTCTCTAACTAGATCCACAATTTCATCCACTTCAACCATGAGACTAACTGAAGGAACAGAGTCTTTCCACTCTTTCCTTGTGTCTGCAAATCCTTCATGCATGACATCATAAACCAGTTGTGCTTCAACAGAATCATGCACTGGGTCATGCTAACCCTCAGCTTGCTTTTGCTTTTTGCATTGAACTGATCGATCCTTTTGAAAAGTTTTTTCATAAGAGTATTCAGCCCATACAGAGCCTTCTTCAGCTTACATACCTTGTTCTCAGAATGGGGGCCTCAAACCCAAGTGGCTGAACCACGTAGACCTCCTCCTTGAGGTCACCATTCAAGATTGTTGATTTAACATCCATTTGATAAACTGGCCACTTTTTATGAGCAGCCACTGATAGTACTGTGCAAATAGTGGTCATTCTGGCAATCGAGGCGAAAGATTCCTGAAAATCAAACCCTTCAACCTACGAAAATCCTTGCACAACCAATCTGGCTTTGTACTTTCGCAAAGTCCCATCGGCCTTGTACTTTATCTTCCAAACCTACTTGGTGCCAATAACCTTTCTGTTGGGTGGTCGATCTACCAGCTCCCAAGTTTCATTCTTCATGATGCTGTCATATTCTACTTGCATAGCGTTTTTGCAATCTCGGTCTGCAAGTGCTTCCTCCAAACTTGCAAGCTCCTTTACTTCTGCAATAATCTCAGCCACATCAAGGCCATATTGACTATGTGAGGAGAAGCCCTCCTTTGCTCCTCGATCCTCTGAGACTGCCTTGGTCCATCTGCATGCTGCTCAACATACATAGGCATCTAGTTATCATGGTCGTAGAGCTGCCTTACCCATCGCGACAATGGCTTTTCCGGTGGTGTAACAATAGGTTGGTGACTTATACCTTCATCATCTGATATTCCCTCCTCCTTTATAGCTCCTGGGACAGGTCCATAGTGAATTACCTCTTCGCTTGATGATAAAGTGGAAGAGCTCTTCTCTGCCTCCACTGCATGTGGCTGCTCCCTGAACACCACATCGCGGCTCGCTATGATCTTCTTTGCCTCTCGGTCATACAACTTATAGGCTTTCTTCTCATTACAATAGCCTAAGAAGATACATTTGGTGCTTTTTGGTTGTAGCTTGTTTCTCTATTTGTCTGGTACATGCACATAGCATTCACACCCAAACATTCTGAAGTGGGAGACAGATGGCTCCGCTGTAAGCCTCATGTGGTGTTTTACCTTTGAGTGCCTTTGTATAGCTACGATTAAGGATGTAAACCGTAGTATTGATAGCCTCAGCCCAAAAGAGGTTTGGCAGTCTAGCACCTTTCAACATACATCTCCCCATCTCCACGGTGGTCTGCATTCGACGTTCAACAACTGAATTTTGCTGAGGCATATGTGGTGTCGTCATTTGTTGCTTGATCCCTTTGCTCTTGCAAAAATCTCCAAACTCTGTAGAAACAAACTCACCACCACCATCCAATCTGATTTTCTTCACTTTTCTCCGTGTTTCATTTTCAACAAGCTGTAGCCATTCTTTCAATTTACCAGAAGCTTGAGCCTTTTTGCGAAGAAAGTACACCCACATCTTCCAAATATAGTTGTTGATAATCAATAAAAAATAGGAAGATCCCCCCAAGGCCTGTGTAGGCATCTTACCGCACAAGTCAACATCCACCAACTCTAGAGGAGCGTTTGCTCTATTCTTGTTTTCTTGTGGGAATGCCTTTCTCTGTTGCTTGCCCATCATGCAAGCTTCACATGGTTCTTTGATTTTTGTGACTGCAAGTAAGTGAGCAACCATACCTTGCTTCTACATCTCCTTCAGCACTGCAAATCCGATGTGGCCAAATCTTTCATGCCAAAGTCTGCTTGTGCCCACTCCAGCGGTGGCTATAAGAGCACTTAGCTCATACAGGTTGTTCCTCCTTACTCCTATGCCAACAAGATTGCCTGCACTATCTAGAATTTTTGCTCCTCTCTTGTTGAACCTCACCTCATGGTCAAGGTCAGTTATGGAAGCAACTGATAGCAAATTTCTCTTGATTTGTGGAACATACAGCACATTAGATAGTTTCTTAACATCTCCATTTATAGAAACAAATGAAACCGTACATGTACCCTCAACAGGGCATTTTGCATTGTTTTCAACCGTCACGGTGATGGCTTCCTGTAGAGGCTACATGGAATAATATAGACCCTTCTTGCAGGTCATGTGACGGGAGGCACCACTATCCAACACCCATGAATTAGTGGTTGAAGCTTCTTGAACTGAGGAACACTCTTCCTCAATGGCCAAAAATAGATCCAACTCTGCTTTCACTATGTTAGCTGTCTCTTTCCCCTTATTTGTCTTCTTTAGGGTACCATTCTTTTCATCTGTTATCTTGACCTAGCAATCTGCAATCACATGGCCCTTCTTCTTGCAGTAGAAGCATTCTCCCTGAAACTTCTTCCTGCCACCCTTCTTCTTTTTGTTACCACTAGTAGAGGACTCACCTTTGGTGGAGGAACCACCTTTGCCTTTCGCAGTGGTAGAGAACACAGCATCCCCATTGTCACCTTCATCTCGAGCTTTAAGCCTCAATTCCTCCTCCATAAGTAAAGCACATAACTCCTCAAATGAAAATGGTTAGGGTCTTACCTGAGTGTTGAGCAATGCTACCAGTCCATCAAACCTTGGTGGACATATCCAGAGACACCGCCGAGCTAGCTTTTCACTAGTCTTTGTATCCCAGCACCAGTCATCTGGCCACACAGATTTTTGATTCGGGTTATGAACGCCTCCTCTATCTCTCCTTTAAACTTCTCAGCTACGAGCTGATTCTCTAGGTTCTGGATCCTTGTCTGATTTTGTGTCACGTATTGACTCTTTAATATGTTCCAAGCCACAGTTGCCTTAGATGTATGCTGAATCAAGGTCAAAACACTATCAGTAGTACTTGTAACCAAGGCACACAGAGCATTTGCATTCCTGCATTTCCAAGCTCATAGAAGGTCAGCATTAGGAGGTATCGTACTCCCCAAATTTGCTGGGTCGGGGGTTCCTTGTGGTTTTGGGTAGTTCGTACCATCTAGCTTGCCTTCAGTGAAGGCTGGTAGGCGAACCCTCAACGCCTGGATTATTGGTGCAGCTGGTGCAGCTATAGAGCTGTGCTGAGCTCGAGCCGCTTTTTGTTGCCATCATTGGGTATGCTATTGAAGCCCTCACCTCTCTTCTACTCTTCGATCCTTAGAGCCACTTGGGCTCTGATACCATGTTAAATTACACGTTAAATTACACGACGCAGTGGAACAAAAACTGAACAAAGAATAGAGAGTACACAGCAAACTAGAGATGAACAAAATTTTCCTTCAATACTGATGTAGTACAGATGATGGCACTCCATCCACCCGTGCACTCCCACAGTGGAGCTTATCTCAGCCACCAGCTTAGACAGATCCACGGTGAGAAAATGTCTGGTGTCCACACTGCATGGCCAATCATACATCAAACGAGTACCAGGTCCTAAGAGCCAGGATCACTACATAAGCAAATCCACCGCCAAGGTTGTGGTGCCACATCTGCATCGTCGACGGCCATGATGAAAATAGTTGCATCTTTTAACATGCGCAACAACCTGCCTCGACCTTAACAATACCAAGCAGCACCCATGCTAGTGTACAAGCAACCAGCACTTAGGGCCATAGTATCTTTTCAATTTGCTATCATGAAGGTAGCCATCCATATCAACTCCATCTAGGGTAGCTTTTTGCCATGTGCCTTGCAGGGTAATCTCCACTACGTGGTAGGGACCCATGCCCCTATATTTAAGTTTGCGCTTGATGTTACAGATGCTATAGAGGAGTGCTAGATCTCCCTCAAGGTCTTTGTTCTTGAGGTTGTGGTTGAACCATTTTTTATGCCTTGCCTTCTCCACTTGAAGGCAATAGGCTGCACACAATCTCGTTTCATCTAGTCATTCAAGATTGATTAAGCACTCTGCCAAAGCATTTTCATTGAGCCTTTCCTTGACTGTGATGCAAAGGTTGGGTACTACATACTCCATTGGAATAATTGCTTCCACCCCAAAGGCTAGGCTGAAAGGGGTGCAGTTCAATGCCACTTTGTAAGATGTTCGGTAGGCCCACAATGCTATGATGAGCTTGTGCTCCTAGTCAGTATGACTGGCTTTGACTATGCAAGTTATAATCTTGCAGCACATTTTGTTGTTATTGCAGTAGGCAAACGCTAGTAAAGGAAGATCTTAAGTCCAAATTCTATGCTAGCCATGGACATAGTTCTTCTAGCATAGTAATAATAACTTTATCGGTGCTTTCACTTTGACCATCAGCTTGGGAATGAATCGCAGTGGAAAATTGTAACTTAGTATTAAGGTTTTTGAACAAAGCGATCCAAAAAGAGCCTGATCTAGCATCATGCTAAGTTGGGATTCAAGTACTTAAGGCTTGAAACAATGAATCAAATAAAATTTTGCTATTATGGGAGGTATTTTTTACCTTAGTACCTTCAATGGGTACCTTTGTTTGGGACTCTATGTTCTCATTTTGCTTTGTTGCTTCTATTGTCCTGGTTGGATTAGGTTCCAACTTGTTCCGATGAGATAGTAAACCATCAAGTCAAAAGATCTTCCAAATGAAAAGTTTATCAGTTTGAGGGAATCTAGTATCCTTTCTACAAGGTGTTAATTGGGCTTGTTTATTCAATTGATCTACTACAATGGGATTGGATCATAACCTCCATCATTGGGACATGGTGATATGCTTCCATGTCTTGGATGGAATATGAAGAGGTTTAAGTAATCCCAGGATCTTACCCAAACCACTATTCATTTTTAATCTTTCAAATGAATGAAGACACTAAATCTTTTCTCATGTGATTCCAATGGACATGCTAGGACTAAATAGATTGCTTCTTCAAAAGGTTAAGTTAGAATAGAAGAAATTTGGACAAATTTTCGAATAAACCTCCTATGGGAGCTACACATGCCCAAAAAAGATCTCAACTCATGAATATGATTAGGCCACTTTTTAACAAAGCACTACAGGTACCCCTTAACCTAGTGACCTCATCAGTTTGGCATCCTAGCCAATCTCTTGATACATTGGGTTATGTGGATTTAAAACTAATGGTGAATCGGCATATGCTTGAAAGTCAACTCTATCTTCTCCCCACAAAAGTGACCGATGAGTAGGTGATCCTAGGGCGAACATGGTGTTACACAGTCAACTGCCAAATTGATTATAGAGAGCCCACCGCTACTCTCACCAATGGTGCTCACACCTCAATAGTACCCCTGTACAAAGACAAATATGTAGTTGCACTGGCACCGGTACCCTTGAACCATAAAGAGGTCCCAAAAGAAGTAATGTCACAAGGAACTTCCACAATAATCGTCAGAGTGATTCAAAGGAAGATGATAAAGCTTCAAAGCCAGTCCAAAAGGATGACAAGGGGAAGCATATGACACCAGTCTCCCCTAAGCCTCCTCCATAACAACAGCCTCTCAGGAAGAAGAAACAACATACACATGATCAATGGGTGTGCAACGATATCCTTTGTGCTTAGAATTACTATGAGGGATATCAATGGTTGTGGGTTACTAAGGTTCCAATAAGGAAGGAGACACCTCCTTGCCTCACATCCAACCTTGTTCCCTCCTCAAAGAAAAGGGTTCAAAGAAACAGAGGACCACACAAGCAACAAAAGGTACCCACCCACAGAGTGCAATAGACTCATCTCCAGTGGGTACCAACTAGGTTGCTACTCATACTTTTTATACTCTTTGGAAGAAGAGCTCTAGTCATGTTAAAATCCCAAAGAGGCAAAAATGTCAAAGTTCATTGAATGTGATTATTTAAAGCAAGCAATTGAGAGTGCAACGTGTCCAAAACAAAATGGGTAAGCCTCACAATGATTGAATTGCTACCTACAACTTGCTTCTTATTATTGAGAATTCCTCCTTCAGGCAGCTCAAAGCTAGGTAGAAGCCACCACCAGTAGTGGAATCCCTTATTACCATTCTATTTGATACCCTACTTGTGGATGAGGTAGTCCTAGTTAATGTTGAGGATTGAGCCTCGATATCATGTGGAGATTCTTGAAAAATAGAGAGCAAAATGAAACAATATGACTAGAGAGGATATATAGAGAGAGCTTGATGGCATAAAGCACATGAGAAGAGAAAAGGACTTCACGTGGGAAGCTATGGAGGAGAAAGGCACATACGAATTATACAAAGATCAGGGACTTTGTATTTCAGCCTATGAAAGACTCTCTTGGGCTCTTCATGTTTTCCCATGGAAAAATTCTACACTGACATTGAAAAATTCTCGGGCAAAGGATTTCATTCTTGGAAAGTGGCGGTAGAACATCATTCATCTAAAAAATGGGAGGGTTAATGGTATAACTCTCATCAATTAATGCCAAAGTTGATGAAGAGGATGCGACCACTGTGTTGCTTATGGTTGTTTCAAACTTTAACCAGCCTTGGTAATAGCATTAAAAAATGTTCCTAATCCATCATTGGAAAATGAAATATCTTCACTACTTGATGAAGAAAAGAGAGGCAAAGAAGCTAGGGGGGGGGGGCATCTACTTCAACTCCAAATGGAGATGACAAAGAGTATAAAATGCTCTTTCTGCAAAAAGAAAGGTCATATTGAGTCAAGATGTTGTATCAAGCACCCAAAGAAAAAGACATGTGGAAAATGCAGAGAACTTGGTCATCTATCCCGTGAATGCAAGACTAAAAATGGAGAGAGCAATGTGGTAACACAATCGCCATCCAATGAAAATCTCTTGTAATTCATTGTCTATTATAGTCTTGTGAAATTCTTGCCACTTTGAAAACAAGCTCTATGTAAGCCAATGTGACTCTTTACATTGAGGGAAGGTGTTGAGAATTGTTCTTTTGAACATTCACTAGAGTGAAATAGTGAGTGGTGTGATCACATGGCATTCTCATTTTATGAAAAACATGGGCACATGGGTTTCATGGAGAGGCTCACATGGAACTTGTCCCTTGAACTTGTGGTTTTGGATAAAAACAAGTGTATCGATATTATAGAATCAAGTGGGTGCTTTATCTCACTTGGTGGAACTCTTGGCTCTATTTAAAGGAGCCCAAGAGAGTCTTTCATAACCTCAATCATGCAACACTTTGGCAATTTTCAACCAAGCTCTACCCAATAACAATGGATAAGCATTCATCTCCATTGTTATTATGATTGAAATTACCTTATAATGCAATCCTACAATTATGATAACCACATCCAAGTGCATGCCTTTGGGTTCCACGGTCTTTGGTATGCTAGAAAAAATTGGAATGAAAAGGTGATTCTTGATCTTTAACCATTGTATTAGTTGTAGAGATTCTTGAAAAACAGAGAGCAAAATGAAAGAATACGACTAGAGAGCATATAGAGAGAGAGCTTGATGGCATAAAGCACATGAGAATAAAAAAGGACTTCATATGGGAAGCTATGGAGGAGAAGGAAGCATGAGACTTATACAAAGATTAGGGACTTTTTATTTCAGCCTTCTAAGACAATGACTATCAAGACTTGGTAAGACGATGACTATCAAGACTTGGGATACTAAGGTGCAAGGTACCGAGTAGCTATGACTTGAAAGTGGATGCTTAGTTTCCATAGGACATAGAGTCTTGGCTAATGGAAATGCAAGTCTTACCTACGGGAGAAATAACTCTATTCTAAGTACCTACCTAAATTAGACAAAAGGTTAAAGAAGAGAAGCTAGAAGAGTAGAAACAACAATACACTAGCAATTTTACTCGGGGGACAACAACTCATCAAGAGAAGAACAACCATCGCTCGGCTTGCTTCTAAGAACTTGTTCCAAAATTAGCCTAGGAGCTACGTCTGGGAACAATGAAACCACACACCATCTTAGTTAGTGTAAATGTGGTGTCTTAGTTAGTGCCATGTTGTTAAGAGTCTTTTTCTGCAATATAAAGAAGTACTTTCTTCGAGCTACACTGATTTATGGGGTGTTCCATTAGAGGCATGCCAGCATCAGATTTCATTGGATTATAGATGTCAAGCCAGTTTGTCAACAAGGATACAAGATGAATCCAAATTATTCCAAGCACGTCAAAGCTGAGCTCGATTATCTAATCAAGTAGGATCCATTTATTCGAACCAACATCATATGATTGGAAACATCATATGCCATTTCAACCAAGTCACTATGAGACAACTTGTCTTGGAGTACCACCAAGTTCATCTATGAATTTTTTATTTGTAGGTATGTTTGGAGGCATCCTTAAAAACCGAGTTCATGGTTATGCACCAAATGAAAACCACTGATTATCCTTGATGTAATGGCCAAGCTGAATAAACCAACAAGGTGCTCAGTTAACGAACAGTTCAAAGATGAGAAAATAGCACATAAAACAATAATGTATGGATAGGAAAGAGAGACATAAGTGGTTGTGCCATGCAAAAGAGAAGAAATTATTAGATACTATTGCAACTCCCTTATCAATGTATTTCTGATGGTCTACATGTTCTTATCTTCTGTAGCCCTCCCTTTTGATTGCTCTCTACACACAGTATTCAATCACTGGTTTTGCCATCCCCATCCTTGTCATCATGGCTTCCTTCTATAAATAAGATCATCAACAACACACAATATGACAAAATAAGGTTTTTCATGTATTGCAACACCTCACCCCATGGAGATGAATCCAACTACTACCTGAGCAATTTTTTCTCTTGTGGTGAACATATCAGGTGATAAGTATTAGTTTCATGGTAGCAAAAGATCCATGGATGCTTAAGGGTAGAAAAAGATCTTTAATTACAATAGATCCATGAAAAAAGAGTGTAGGCATGTCAAATCTTTCATACGTAATTCTTTCTAGGTGCCATTTGATGTAGTGTCTATTTTGTACTTTATTTCATTGCATCAGATAATGGTTGATACAATTATGCTGACTTAACATTGTTATTCATGCTTAATGCACACAAGAGTGTTTCCACAAGAGAAAGAGGGAAGGGGGAGAAGGGAAGGGAGAGGGAGGAGGGGAGATGGACAAATAGAGGGAGAGGGAGAGGGAAAGGTAAAAATGAAGGGGAATGGATTGGAAAACACAAAGACACTACAAGGGAAACAAGAGAACACACAAAGACACTCTTGGAAGAGAAGAGGGAGCTTGTATTCTAAACTTGTGCATACAACAATGAAGACCAAAGTCAACCATTTGGCCTTTTATACAAGCCACCTTTTGAAGGGAGGACCAACCCTTTTCCTTATACCACTCTCTCTCGTCTCTCTTTTGTTACAATCACTTGGGCCCATATGGCGCCAAGGCATTCTCTCAACCTCCTATTGTCTTAAATGTTTCTAAGTGTGTTATCCATATATGAGATCCAAATGGCTCTTGTGTTATCCTTGCGAATTTGGATGATCCCAATGCCTACCTCTGTCCTAAGCCATTTGAGGCTCAAAACCCATAGGGCTAGCTAGATGTTGAGCCATTTGTGGCTCAAAACCCATAGCGCCAAATCCATCACCATGCTCCATGGTTGTGGCTATTAATAGGAGAAAAAACGGAGCAAAAGTAAATAATCTCTCTCTAAGATCTCTCTCATTATTAAAACATTTTTAAAGAAAATATTACGTCGTGTAGTTAAATAAGTTATTCATTAATGGATATTATCATCCCCTGGTGGATTCTTTCCATGGGATTCAAATCAATCATGTTTTTATGTTTATCTTAAATTCTTCTTTCATTCTTTTTTGCTAAATAATTAAAGAGATAAGTCCTATAATTTTAAAAAAATCGCATAAAAGGTTTTGTAGGTTTTTAATATATATACTAAATTTATGGCTGCTAAAACATCAATGAACAAATGGCTAAGCCATGACATGACTTTAATTTATTGTAAAGCATGTTGAAAAAGTAGAGCTCCTAAAAGAGTGTTTGTAATGATTGCCCACGGCACAAACAACTACCCAATTTTGTCACCTATAAACATTACTTAGCCTTATTTTGTTTGTATCTTTATGGATTTGGTCACTCCTTCTCTTTGATATTTATACATTGAGCCATTCTTGTTCTTTAATAATTATATATTAGGATTAGGATGCTTCTATTTTTAAATAGATATGTACATCATATCATGCCCTTTGACCGACCTCTCTGTCCCTAATATACCTCTGAGTACTCAAACAAATTTTAGAAAAAATTGCGCCGTGAAGCTACATGAGTTACGCATTCATGGATATTATCGTTTATCTTCAATCCTTCTTTTATTTCTTTTGATGCATAATTAAATATATATGTCCCATAAACTCTCATAACAGGTTTTGTAGGATTTTAACATATATAGTAAATTTATGGCTTTCTAGCACATTAATTAACCAATGGCAAAGCCATTAGGTGACTTTAATTTATTGTAAACCATGTTTCATTTTTAAGTGTTTTTCTTCACTCAAAACACCCTAGAATTATAGAAGGCATTTGCTCTTTGTGTTTTGGAATGAATCATAGCACAATGAGGAATGCATTTTTGTAAATTTTTCTCAAGGTTGTTGTAGGGGCTCCCTCTCATAACAATTTGTTATCGACAACCCTTGATAGTCCTTGACAATGTGCTTGCTGAGATATGGTCTCATGCTCACCAATTTTGAGCCCTTGATAGAGGTTCTATGGTCTCATGCTTGCCAAATTTTGAGCCCTTGATAGAGGTTCTATGGCCTCATGCTCACCAAATCTCAAGAATTTGGAAGAGCCCCAACTAGGGAGAGATGGGACCTATGAGATTCTTGAGGGACAAGTTGAAGTGAGTGAGGTGGGAGACGTTGGCATGGGGGTGGAGATTGAATCGGAGAGGTGAGAGGGGGCCCAATCATGGCAAGAGATGGGAGATGAAGAATATGGTAGGAGACACCAATCCAAAGGCAAGGAGAAGTAGAAAAGGAGGAGGTGGTATTCCAGGAGGAGCACATCTGCCTTTCAAAAGGAAGCCAGCTTCTTGCCCTTCACCATGAAGGAGAGCACTATCATTTTTTTGTTTTTTCTTTTTGTTTTTGTTTTTTTGTAGAATGTGGGTTTATATTATAAAGTCAAGAAGATATACAAGTTTTTTACATCAACAAAAGCAACAAAAGAAAAAATCCTTCCCCTACATGGGGGGAGACCGTTCTAAGATCTAAGAGTCTATCAATTAATCTGGGGTGTATTTCAGTTAGCTTCATCCTTGTGAACCACATGGTTACCACCTTGATGACAATTGTTACTGAAATATAAAGTAAGGACATGGGTGTCATCATTTCTCGTCCTTCCCTAGAACTTCTTTGGCTTCTTTGGCTTGGTCTTTGAAGTGTCTTTGTAAATTGCTCCCTTGACATGATTTTGTTGTGCACTTTAGATGATACACTCACCGGGTCCATGCGAGACTCCTAGGTTTGCCACATTCCCTTCCACAGTTCTGAACCCTTGGCTATACACATTTCCTTGCCCAAAAGTGCCACCTCAAAGGGAATCTACTTCTAGTGTCTGCATCTCTTGAGTCTGACTTTTTTTAGATTGCATGTGATTAGAGTTGCCCAGATTGGGTCAGGGTCTAGCACTACCTTGATTATCCACTGGTTCATAAACCTTGCCATTGCTCTCAATGTTCACTAGCCCCAGTCCTCCTCCTGCATCCTTAGGCAGCATGCACACTCACCATTTGACCTTGCCCATCTTGTGGTGGTCAGCGTGCCCCCCCAAAGGAAGGAGCAGAAGAGACTATTAATTTTTCCCAGACTCTTCTTAGTTGGGCTCCAATAGGAGACGAAGTAAAGGATATAGGCATAGATGTAATGATTAAGCACAAACTTCCTTATTGCCAGGGTTGGATGAAGTCCTTGCCACTTGTTGAGTTTATCCTTGACTTTATGTATTACCCAATCCCAGCAATCATTTATCAAGCATTTGAAGCCCATCGAGATACCAAGCAATCTAAAGATCTCTCCATCCTTTATGACTTTGCAACCTTTTTCTAGGCGAAGTTGAGGAGGAGGGTTCCTGGTGCCATGTGTACATGTTTTTTTGTGGTTAATTCTGGAGCCTAAGGCTAGGCAGAAAATGTTAAGACATTCCAAGGATTCATAATTGAAAGGTCGTCATTGTGTAGAGTCAAGTTGGTATCATCCACGAATTATGACGGCTATCAACCTTGTCGTAGCCATCCTAGTGAGTCCACTGCAATAGTGAAGAGAAGAGGAGCTAGAGGGCAGCCTTGTCTAATAGACCTCTTGAGCATGAAGGGAGGAGAGCTCTTGCCATTAATCTTGATCTTACCTCTGGCTTGGGAGACAAGGAGCTCAATGTAGGAAATGTGACTCGACCCTATTCCCATATCCTAGATTGAGGAGAGGATAAAGCCCCATTCCATCCTATCGCAAGCTCTGTCAAAATCTACCTTGAGAAAGCAAATATATTGTTGGGTTTCCTCGGCCAGTTTTAGTCCTTCCCAAAGTGTTAGGATGTGCTATTTTTTGTAATCCTTTAGCACATGGTTTTATAAAAAAAAGCATACCAACCAAACATGCATACCAATAGTCCCATCATTGAAGATCATCTAGCCCGTCCAATGAATGCTATAGAAGATTGTGTGACCGATCTTGGATTTGCTATTCCCATATCTCACTCCAAGTATATCAAGCAATGCATACCTAAGGATGGCCTCATATATGCTCTAAAGTGTGGCCATTACTAGAAATTTTAACTTGGAATGGTGAATTTTGTATTCATTGGAACAAAATTATATAGCATCAGAAAGGAGTGAGGTAGTCAAAAAGCCGAACAGCTCAAAGCAAGCCAATCAAAAAGGTGAGCCACCAAAAGCGAGCCAAGACCAAGTTGCCCCGGCTAATAGTGAACTATTTAAATCCTCCATCATCGAGGACCAATACATCCTTTGTTCTTTTTCTCGGGTACCATTTCTTCCTCACATTTTGTGTTACAGCTTCGGAATGATCCAAAAACCTTTTGTACTCCATTTCAATGATATTTTCTTTGGTCCCTTAATTCGATTGAGGAAGGAAGACATCTATTAGTGAAAAATGTTGTTTATGTTTATCTTGTGTGCTACGTATGGCTATGGCATCAACTACCTTGGACTGGTCAAGGAATTTTCAAGTTTCCTGCTTCTCTCTACTCCTTGCACTGGTAACTTCTTAATTTGGAGAATGCTCTTTGCACTAGTAAGTTCAAGTTTCCAGCTTCTCTCTACTCCTTGCACTAGTAACTTCTCAGTTGGGAGCATGCTCTTTGCACGCTTTTGGACCACGTGTTAACTCATACTCCAAAAGTAGGCAAAGAGCATGCTTTTAGAGAATATAATTGTTCACAGTGTATGATTTGGGGATTTGAAGTCCAAAATTTTAAATACAAGGTTTTAAAAAATGCATAATTACAGGGGTGTAGCATTTTGTGACCCCTAAAGATTAAAATAGGAGTATTTCTTACTTTAGTTTATAAGATTTAGAGGTTTTTGATTATTATATTTAGAGAGAAAAGTGTGTGTACACTTGAAAGCTGTAAGTGTTCAAAGTTTCCTTGCACAAGATGGTCACATATAGCGACTACATTCATTCAGATGTGAGAACATATAAAAGTTCAAAGTTATAAGTGTGTGTGTGTTGAGGGTGTGTGTGTGTGTGCACTTGAAAGCTATAAGTGTTCAAAGTTTCCTTGCACAAGATGGTCACATATAGCCACTACATTCATTCACATGTGAACACATATAACAAATATCAATCACATCTAGAAAGCATAATGTGCATCCTCACTCTACATGGGGGATGATCTATAATTTAAATTTATCCTTCCATTATACTTCTCCATTTGACTAGCCATGTTAATGATGATGTAGTTTTGGGCAATGTTTTTTCTTAAATCAGGCCACAAATGCATTTGGACTACCCCAAAACCCTCCCACAATATTTAACAAAAGTTGGTATATATTTTATATATTTTTACATCACCAATGCATTTCGAGTGCCCCAAAGCCCCCGAAATGACTTTTGAATTACCAAACCTGGACTTTGGATGAGAGAGAGGTGACATGCTTAAAAGATGCCTAAAGGTCCACAAAAGGACTGTGTGTTAACACGTGGTCCTTTTGTCAACACATGATCCTTTTGTGGCATTATTAAGCAATTATTTGAAGTGGAGGATGAGCATGCCAAATCATTTTTAAAGGTCCACAAAAGGACTGCATGTAAACACGCACTCCATTTGTGGATGTTTGAGGATCGTTAGGCATGCCATTTCTCTCTCATTCGGAGTCCAATTTTGGTGATTCAAAAGTCATTTTGGGGGTTTTCGGGCATTCCAAACACATTGGTGATGCCAAATTTCACAAATTCTGCACCAATTTTTCGTTATGTTTTTTGGGGAGGCCTTCTGCATAGACATTTGAGCAATTGACTTCCTCGGATTTCGTCACTCGATTTTCTTGCTTGGCTTGCTTTTTACGACTTGCTCTTGGCTCGCTTTTTGGTAATCCTTGAAAGGAGTAAGGATTTATTCTTTTATGACTAGGAGCTCAAGAATATACTGAGGAATAGCTTCCTCCACTCTACTTACAATCCCATTGCTTTGATGGTGGCTATTGAATTAACATTAATTTCTAGGGTATCATAGCCATCCCAAGTGTCTCTAAAAAATATTGCAATGCCTACTTCCATAAGGCTTGAAATCATCATAAAGTGGTGTGGCAAGTTTTCTACTATGGCATCTTAAAAGCCTTGTGAATATTTTAAATTTAAAGGAAGCTGTGAAGAAAGTAGATATGTCCCTTGGCAATGGAAGGTTAGATAATCCTTCCTCTACGTGCCTATGGAGAGGGTAGGAGGTACTTAGTGGCCAATATCTTGTGAAGGGGGTAGGTAATAGAGATTTGGTGACCAATTTCATGTGAGATATGCTCAATGCCTCACCCTCCTGGTGTTCAAGGTGCTCAAGTTGTAAGGCCCCCATATGAGGAGAAGCCATGTGTGAGCTTGGGACTTTGGATGGATCCTGACTTGCATGTCAGATGAGGTCTATCAATGAGACCATTGATGGTAGAAAGGTGATTGTGTGGGAGCCCCTTGCTCTCCTGGGGTCTGGTGGCGGTCCGCCGGGGGTGAGAGCCCTCGAGGCGATGGTATAGGGAATATTCCCTGAATATTCCATGGACGACTAGTCGGTTCCACCGACTCGATTCCATTGACTAGGTTGATTGGTCGACTCCATCGACTAGGTTGATCTAATTATCGCCCTCATAGCTATCTACAAACCCTCCAAGCCATACATAGGGAAAAGGAGCTCAAGGCCAAGGTAGCCCAGATGAAATGCGAGGCCATCAAAGAAGCCAAGGCATGTAATGCAAAAATCAGACATGAAAACAAATGACCACAGTAGAATACCTAGGGCCAATTGATGAGCTAACAGTAGGTCGAGCTAGGTTGAGTGCCCAATTCTAGGGTCCAAGTACAAGCATTGAGGCACTCATGGATTCAGGAGCGAGTCATAATTTCATCTCCCGCGAAGTATGGGAGGTACCTTTAACCTTTATTATATCTTTAGCTTATGGTCAACTCTTAAGTACATTGGGGTACATGTTAAGATATCAAGCTCCACTCGTGATATGCTAGGGTGACCATTGTGCATTTATGTCACTGACTTGTTAGCTGCAGATGCGGTTGGTACACCGCTCATGAATAATAGCTGGATGATAGCTATTGTTATGTACTCTAGTTAGTGGCTCAGTTAGTATGCCACCTAGGTTAGCTGAGTTTGGTTTGAGACCCACATATAGGGTTCATCTATTCCTTTTAACTAAAAGAGAGAGTTCTTTTGGCTTTCACAACTAAGAAGAGGAAAACTATTTTCAGCCTCCACCTTTGTGTGTATTCCCCCATTGTGTATGTGAGAAAGCTGCAAGTGATACTTCTTACTTCTCTCGCACTCTCTTCGCATGGTATCAGAGCCCGGTTCATGGTAAGGAGCTCAAGAAAGCAAACCAAGTTCGCAGTGTCTTGGTAATAGGATCAGTGTTGCTTTCCTTTTTCAAGTTTGGGAGCAAATCTCTGTAGGTAGCACAGTCGAAAAGTGCAAGAGTGCACTATGGGATGCCCTTCGCAGTGCGACAAAGGGCAGTATATGCTACGAGAGGCCATTTTGGGGCCCGTTTTGGTGGCAGAAGTTTTTTGTAGGCACTCAGAAAGGTGCCCTATTTTTGCTATGCGACCACTGTTCTGTAGGTCGGTGAAAACTTGCCAGAGAAATTGCATTGTATGCCTATGCACATAGGTATTAGGAGTGACAGAATCATTGTTATTGCTTGTCGATGCAAAATCATCACTAAGAAGTGATTGTGTGGTCAAATACCACTTTCGTCAATTTTGTAGATTTGCCCTTGTGAGGTAGAAGTTGTGTTTTTGCAGTGATAGAATATTTTTGCAGTGTTTTGTAATGGCGTCTGATGCTCTTTCACAAATTGTCACTGAAAAGCTTGACAAGAACAACTTCCCAACATGGAAGTTTAGAATGATGAATTTCCTTAAGGGAAAAGGCTATTGGGAGTTCATTACTGGAGCTGAACAAGAACCAGTTATTCCTTATGTTCCCAATCAGTAGGAGTTGCAGGCATTTAAAGGATCGCATGAGAGAGCCAAAAAAGTTAGGTACTGGCTGTCTATCAATATTACAGATTCTATGATTGTGCATATTCAGGATGCAAGCATGCCGAAGGAAGCATGGGATACTTTGACAAAAATGTACAGCACAAATACGCAAGCCAGGAAAATGCAGCTCAAGAAGGAGTTGCAGAGAAAATATGAGCATCAATGACTACCACATTAAGGTGAAGAGGATTGCAGATGCACTTGCTTCTATTGGGTCACCACTGGAAGATGATGATTTAGTTTTTGTGACCTTGAATGGTCTAGGAAAGGATTATGCACAGTTCTGGACATCCATTGCCATCCGTGAGAATTTTCCTAATTTTGGGGAGTTGATTGCTCTTCCAATTTCTGAAGAGCAGAGAAATGGTGGTGCATCTTCTTCAAGAGGAACTTCAAAAGAATCTCTCTTCTACTCAAATGCTAGAAAAGGTAGAGGCAGAGGTAGAGCAGGCCGATCTGGAGGCCATGGCAGAAATCAAAATATGCAACAAATTCAAAAAAACCAGTCCTATGGAGGAGGATGTGGTAACCTTAGAGGCAGGGGGAGCTAAAGAGGTCGTGGTGGATGGCAGAGAGGCCAAAATGCAAACAACAATGTTGAATGCTACTACTGTATGGGTCATATGGCTAAAGACTACTACAAAAAGCAGAATGACATCATGAATGGAAAATTGCAGCAAGGCCATTATTCATCCTTTATTAGAGAGGGTGATGACAGAAATGAGCATTTGTTTATGGTGCAACACATGACCAATTTTGTGACAAGTGCAGGAGAAAGCAATGATATGTGGTATGTTGACTCAAGTGCATCAAACCACATGACAGGTCATGCAAAATGGATGCAGGATGCAAGGAAAATGGAAAGACCAAAATTTGTGGAGACTGGTGATGATACTGCACATCCTATTGTGCAGATTGGTAAAATTCCTTTGTCTATGTAGGATGGGAAAAAGAAATACCTGTCTGGTGTATTTCATGTCCCAAATATCACCAAGAACCTGGTTTCTATTGGTCAAATGGTTAAGAAGGGCTTGCAGGTCAGATTTAATCCTCATGGATGTTGTGTTGAGGATATGAAAAATAAAGGTTGCTTGATAGCAAAAGGGAAGAAGAAGGGCAGGATGTTTACGTTAGATGCAGACATGCCTGAATTGAGTGCAACAATGTTTGCACATGGGATCGGTGTAGTTGCAGATATTGATATCTGGCATAAACACATTGGTCATGTTAATGTAGGGTGACTTAAACTAATGTAGGCCCAAAATATTGTTGTAGGATTGCCTAAGTTCAAGGTTGCAGAAATGCATAAGGTATGTGAAGCCTGTTGATTTGGAAAACAGGCAAGGAAACCATTTCCTAGACATGTTCAAGAGAGTAAGAGGCCATTGGAATTAATCCATTCTGATGTGTGGACTACTAAAGTTGCATCTATTGGAGGCTGTCATTATTTTGTTACTTTTATTGATGATTACAGCAGAAAAGTTTGGGTGTATTTTATGAAAAAGAAAAGTGAAGTGTTTGGGCATTTCAAAGCTTTTAAAGCTATGTTTAAGAAAGAAACATGCCTGCAAATAAAATGCCTAAGGTCAGATGGAGGGGGAGAGTACCTCTCAGATGAGTTTGCAAGGTTGCTGCAGGAGCATGGCATAAAGCAGCAATATTCATGCAATCATACCCCACAGCAAAATGGACTTGCAGAAAGGAAAAATAGGCATATTGGTGGAGACGTATCTCGTGCCATTCTCAATGAAAAAGTCCTGCCAGATTATAATTGGGCTGAAGCAGTTGCTACAGCAGTCTACATAATGAATAGGACTCCCACTGCAGCAATACATGGCATGACACCAGAGGAGAGGTATACTCGT
Organism: Dipteris shenzhenensis; assembly: GCF_047967505.1. Taxonomy (NCBI): domain Eukaryota; kingdom Viridiplantae; phylum Streptophyta; class Polypodiopsida; order Gleicheniales; family Dipteridaceae; genus Dipteris; species Dipteris shenzhenensis. Next base: position 50,698,144 of record NC_141610.1, on the reverse strand, counting down.
AGGAAACCAAAGATTTCTCATTTGAAAGTTTTTGGTTGCATTGCCTATGTTCATGTGCCAAATGAGTTGAGATCCAAGTTGGGTCCAAAAGCTGAGAAGTGCATCTTTATTGGTTATTTTCTGCAGTAGATGCTATAACCCTTTTACTCGTAAGTTTATAGTGAGCAAAGATGTTGTTTTTGATGATATGAGCAACTGGTATAAACCAGTAAATGTGATTGATGGTGCAGATGCACAAAATGGTAATGCTACACAGAATTCACAGCAGCAATCACAAAATATTAGTGGACCTGTAGTGTCCTCTAGCAGTGGTTCACATACTTCATAGAGGACAGGTAGATTGAGATCAGGAGAATCTCCTCAAAGCAATGCAGAGAGTGGTATGCAAGTACCACAAAAAGGAAAAGCAAAAGTAGATCAGCCCATGGTTGATGTGAATGTAGGTCACTCTTATGTGGATGGTGAATCCAGTGGCTCAGAACAGAGTCTTGATGATGAGTTGGGTATTCCTCCTATTGTTATACCTAGAGTAAGGAAGACAAGGGATGTTTTGAGAGCACTTGGTAGTGAGCCTATTTTGGATAGGTCTACTAGAGTTAAGTATCCTATGGATAGGCTGAAATATGATGGATTTATAGCCATTCACTATGCCTATGTGGTCAAAGTGATACATGAACTAGAACCCACTTCTTTTGAGCAAGCCATGGGAAAAGAAAAATGGGAGAAAGCCATGGATGAAGAAATGGATGCCTTAGAAGCAAATGCTACATGGGAATTGGTGCCTTTGCCTAAAGACAAGAACACAATTGGCTGCAAGTGGGTCTATAAGGTGAAGCACAATGCAGATGGTTCTGTGAGTAGATACAAGGCAAGATTAGTTATCAAGGGGTATGCACAGACATATGGCATTGATTATGAAGAAACATTCAGTCCGATTGCAAGGATGGCAACCGTAAGAGCAGTCATTGCTATGGCTACATGAAAGGGATGGTATTTACATCAGATGGATGTAAAGAAGGCCTTCTTGGATGGTGATTTGTAAGAAGAGGTCTATATGGAGCAGCCACCAGGTTATGTGCATGCTATTCATCCTGAGTTTGTTTACAGGTTGAAGAAAGCGTTGTGTGGCTTGAAGCAAGCACCCAGAGCATGGTCTGACAAGATAGGACAGTATCTTGTCACTATTGGCTTTGAGATTTCCACGGCATATTCCTCACTTTATGTGAGAAAAACAGAGAAAGGTATTATGCTGCTTATCATTTATGTTGATGATTTGATCATCACAGGTGATAGTGATGAAGATATCCTTCATGTGAAAATGCCTTTGAAGTAGAAGTTTGAGATGAAGGATTTGGGAGAGCTGCGTTATTTCTTGGGCATTGAGGTGATAAGATCCACGTGGGATATGGCTCTTGTAGAGGCAGTATGGAATGGACATGCTGTACAAATAGGATGACAGGCTGTAAGCCTATTTGAGTTCCTTTGGAGTAGAATGTGAAGCTGAGCGTAGATGCAGGTGAGCTTTTGGAAGACCCTACTATGTACAGATGCATAGTAGGAAGTTTAATTTATATGACTATTACCAGGCCAGATTTGAGCTATGCTGTTGGGTTGGTAAGTGTTTATGTAGGCTCCAAGGAAACCACATTTGGATGCGGCTAGACGCATACTGAGGTATGTGAAGTCCACATTGCAGTATGGACTATTTTATGAGACTGGGGTTCAGATATAGTCGCATGGATACACTGATGCTAATTGGGCTTGTAGTATTTCTGATAGACGATCTACCAGTGGATATGTGCTCTCTTTTGGGAGTGTTGCAGTCACTTGGAGCAGCAAGAAACAGCCTACAGTTTCCTTGTCAAGCATAGAGGATGAGTATAGGCATGCAGCAATGGCTGCATGTGAGGTAGCTTGGTTGCATAAGCTACTTTATGATATGCATCAGTCTATAGATGGGCCAGTTGTCATTTATTATGACAACATGAGTAGTATACACTTAGTAAATAACCCAGTCTATCATGCTAGAACAAAGCACATTGAGGTGCATTATCACTATGTGTGGGAGAAGGTTCTAGTAGGTTTTATTGATCTGGTTTATGTCAGCACAGAGGATCAGCTAGCTGACATATTCACAAAGGCATTGGCTGCAGAGAAGCCACGCAAGTTTAGAGACCTACTTAATGTGCAGGAATTGGGATTGAGTTCGAGGGGGAGTGTTGAAATATCGAGCTCCACTCATGATATGCTAGGGTGACCATTGTGCATTTATGTCACTGACTTGTTAGCTGCAGATGCAGTTGGTACACCGCTCATGAATAATAGCTAGATGACAGCTATCATTATGTACTCTAGTTAGTGGCTCAGTTAGTATGCCACTTAGGTTAGCTAAATTTGGTTTGAGACCCACATATAGGGTCCATCTATTCCTTTTGTACTCAAAGAGAGAGTTCTTTTGGCTTTCACAACTAAGAAAAGGAAAACTGTTTTCAGCCTCCACCTTTGTGTGTATTCCCCCATTGTGTATGTGAGAAAGCTGCAAGTGAGACTCCTTACTTCTCTCCCACTCTCTTCATAGTACATAGACTTGAAACTAATGGTTGTCCGCAAGGAGGTAGAGATTCATTTTTATGTTCTTCCCACAGAGATGATCAACAAACAAATGATATTGGGAAGAACTTGGTGCTATGCCGTGAATTGCCAAATAAGCTAGAGAGCTAGAATCACAACTCTCATGTACAGGAGGAGAACTACAGTAATTCCTCTATAAAGTTCATTTCACTTCCCCCACCGTACAACCACCCACAAGAGGTAAGGAAATTTTAAATGAAGGAAATTCCAAAGCTCTAGAAGCCTCCAGTGCCCCTTGGTCCAATCCTTAGAAGGAAATCCACACAAATATAGTTCGAAGTCCTAATCTTGATGTCACCAATTAAGGAGTGGAGCTCGATGTCACCAATCACCTCGTTGGCGGTGGCAAGGACAAATTCCAACACCCCATGGGAAAAAGTTTCACAAGCATTGGGTTGCGATAAGGCTCTTGGAAGCCCAGTGATACTATCAAGGTGAGTGATACATTTGGGTTCCAAAGCTTCCACAACGACATCAAGTTCATGACCTCAACTTGCTAGGATTCATAAGGTAGTAACATAAGAACTTGCATCAACTCCTGATGTAGTCCCACAAGAACCTACTCTCGAGCCCATCACAATGAACAATTCTGCAAGCCCAAGGAGTGTCATGATTCCATGTATAATGCAATTCAATGAGAAATATGCCAAGGTCATTGAGGAAGCAACACAAGAACCAACTCCTCCAAGTGGGGAAGTTGCACAAGAACATTCCTCTAGGCCTGTGCACATGCCATCAGAAGTCACCTCACTCAAGGTGGTACCTACGGTGTCACCCGAACCTACCTCTCTTGTCAAATCAAAGTTCGCGGTACCACAAGAACCTATCCCCACTTTGGTTTTATAGCTACACACAAGAACCCGCGTGCCTTATTCCGAGAAAGTTCCATCAAAGTGAACGCCGCAGCGCTGATACACAACTGACAAACAGGAAGATGCACCAACTCAACACATGCTTACTTGGATGATGATGTGATATGCTACTGATCGGCATTAAACTCCATTGCATTCCACATAATCATCAAGTCCGGGTCTAGGTAAGTCTGTACAATAGACATATCACTCACAAGTCCTTGGTATTCCAATGCACTGACTAACATTCACGGTCAGCATTAGGTGAGTATGGCAATACATTTTTGTGCATTTTTTGTATATTTTGCATCTTGGCACGTTGACCACACAAGTCTATGCATCACCTAGTCCATCCACCCATTTTCCCTCTGCAACACCCTCAACATCAAAAGCCCCCTCCTGTTTTTTGTTCTTTTTTCCCCTTTCCCCTCTCAACAATATGACAACCTTTGTCAACCCGATCACCTATCGCCTTACAGCTATCCCACCAGGTTGTTGCCTTAGAACTAACATGATGACCCATCACCTTAAATCTATCCCATCATATTGTCGCCTTATAGCTATCTAATTGAATCATCGCTTGATAGCTATCCCTTTGAACTGTCACCTTATAGCTATCTCGTTGGATCGTTGCCTTCCTCCCATCCCACTAGATCATTGCCTTACGGCTATCCCATCAGATCGTCACCTTCCTCCCATCCTATCAACCTATTGCCTTATGCTATCCCCTTGGCCGTTGGGATACCAAAAACTATAAGAAGGCACCCTATCCCCCTGGATTGTCGCCTTAGCAAAAACAGCAAAACTCTACCAAATTTTTGCTAGATTTTCCATAGCCGCCTACCTCTTTCCATATTGCCTTTTAGCCACCCTTTGGATTTCCTTAGCCTCGTCCTCCTCCACTGACTCATTTATCACCCACCTGCCTTCTTTCTTCCCCATGGATCTCGACAAAGAGTTTTTTGAATTCAAAAGGGACCTTGGCCTCCCCCCCAAACCGACATCCCACTGGCCCTTTTGAATCCCAAAGCACACCTTCTGGGACTATTATAATGCCATCAGACATCCCAACAAAGGAGCTTCAAACAGAAGAGGAGATTTCAACCCAACAGGCCTCCCAAGCACAAGCAGTAGCGGCAGTTGCAACCATCCCCCAAAATCATCCAGGAAGCGCATGTTAGCTCCAACACAGGGGGAGTATGAGGTTGTGAGGTCCCTAACACACCACTCGGAGAAACATGGCTCCAACTACTCAACAAATGCACGATCCACTCGAAGTATGTGTAAGAGGTGAATGATTATACCCTCTACTACCACAACATGGCCGCATACCAATCCCTCAAAGAGGCACAAGTACAAGCATCCCTAGCAATGATAGGCCTCAAGCCCACCCTTGCGGATTGTTTGCCATGTCACCTCAACATGAAGCTGCTCAGGGAATTCATTAGTGCCTACAACTCAAACTCTAATGGCGGCATTCTCCGTGATGTAGGAGGCTCCCCCCCACTTCCACCACCTCAATGTGGATGTCGTACGCTCTACCTTCGTCTTCCCCATCATTGCAGACAAGTACTCACACAAGAAATACTTGCATGAGGCCCTCGACAAGATCTGCAAATACGATAGGAAGAAGAGCAAGGGTTAGATCCACTTCTTTGAGATAACAAAGCCCAAGATGGAAAAATAAGCAAGAGTGCTCTAGTTCTTAACCCAAGTCAAACACATGGACCACCATCAGCCGATAGTGCCACATATCCTCATGAGGTTGGCAGAGCCACAGGTCACCAATTGCAGTTGATTACTTCTGTACACAGATGAGGGAAGACCTCAAGACACACGGTAATGTCCTAAGCAATCTGATGTTATACATGCCCGTGCTTTACCATATGTTGGGGAAACAACCACCTATCAGATATGGGCTAGTCGACAAGGCAGCCATAGGACCCGTTCTAGCAAATGAAGAGGCAACGGTGGCTGACCCTAAACAGCTGAGAAGCAATCCAACCCCCACCCCCTCCAGCCATCTCGCTCAACAACTACTTGACAATCAGCTGCGGGAACAAAACAAATACTATCAAGTGCAAGAATTCCTAAGAAGATAGAGATGTCTCGAGGCCTCCACCCAACACCCTAAAGGCAAGGCCACCATTCTGGACCCCATTGATGTGGAAGAGTTTCACAAGGATGGTAGTGTCAATATTAGTCTCCACCTCGGAGCAATAATAATTCCCCCCACCCCCTCTACCCCCCAGACTATAGCCACTACTACTCCAGTGCAACCTTAAGATCCTACTGCATTCATCGCATGCTCTTCCACTTCTCCATAAGCCAGGCTCACAGAAGCCCTACAATTTTGTAGCACATCGCAATACCAATGCTTGGAGGCTATAGTGCCATGTTGGTCGAACAGCTCTCACAGGTGGACCACATGGAGCTCCATGCATTGGCCCAGCTCCCTCAGGTAGCACGAATAATTTTGTAGTGGAGCCAAGATCATGCCTCCCAACTATCCTCCTCCCTCCTCTAAGCACAACTTAGTGTGTGCGATAGCCACATCCTCATGGTCTCGGCACAAGCTACCAAGCAAACTGCCTGACAAAGCAAAGGAGTATCGAGAAAAGGTCAAAGAGCTCAAAGTCACTCTCACAAAGCTCAAGGATGAGCTCTCTATTAGTGAATCGCTGATTGACGCCAGTGGAACAAGGCAGAATTTAGCCTCTGTACCATGAAAGCATGAAGGTTACAGGCCGACCACTATGCTAGGCTCCGAATCGACACATCCAAACCCTTCAAGATCTCCTTGCGCAAGAGCAAGCCCTCATCCATGCAAGCTGAGAATGAGAACCTTTGCACCTCAGGCCACCGAGAGGAATCTATGTTGGAAGACAAAGAGCAAGAGGAGTTCTTGGTCTACAAGGAGGTCTCCGCACAACTTGCTACCTACACCCTTGCCCCATGCACCATCCCCCAAACACTTTAAATGCACTTTGATGCACTCCATGCACAAAACCTCATTTTCCACATAAATCTCACCACCCCTCTCTTACCTAACACACTCCAGACCATCCTTTGTCGCAATCCCGACCATTATTGCCATGTCCTACTTCTCTAACCTACTAGTTTATCCCTCCTCCATCGCTTCGATCTTCAAACCCTAGCCGTCCACCCCGGCCTCCTAACCTCCAGGCGTTGTGTCGAGTAATCCACTACATCCAACAATTATCCACAGGACGATAAAGTGATGTAGCTAGCCAAGCCCGATGAACTTAGCCCATGGGTTTGTACTCCCGATAGCCTCCAAGCCAACATCAACTGGATGTAGATGTATGGCCGGGCTTCCACAGTACAAATGCAAGGACACCTAGTTGCATATCGCTCCATGGCTTACCATCCCCTTGGCATCATCATTTTGTACAATCGGGTGCTACACGCTCGAGTCACTCGATTCCTTGGTCAGCAATTTTGAAACAATTCATGTAGCATACCCCGAAGATGTCACCGAGGAGGAAGGGAAGAAAACAATTGTTGTCTTTAACTCTATCGCTCTCCTTGCAGAAATTCCACAACCACCCCTACAGATCCCGCCAAACACCCCCAACAACTCGCCAATCCCATCCCGCCTCCCCTTCACAAAAACCTACCTGAGTACTCATCTAACGCCTCCAACACTAGCACTGCACAGCATGGGACCTCCCAGTCCATCTCCTCTAATGCTCTTCTCGACCTTCTAGATGAGGCTCTCAACACATTACTGAAGCAAGCATATTTTGTACATACACCCATCGACCCTTTTCCCATCATCGGGAATGCAGAGGAGGAGCCTATGCCAAATGTCAATGATGATGTCCCTCCAGCACCCCCCTCCTTCCCGCTCGAAGATATCCAATGGCGACCTGACCTGCAATCCTTCCAGGACTTTCCTGACAGTGCCCTCATGCATCACTAGAAGGCCCAACTAGAAGGCTTACGCCTTCATCTATACGAAATCATGGAAGTTTGCCCACTCACTCAGTTTATTACCTAGTCTTTCAATGACTAGATGTGAACCCACCTGAAGTGCACACATGGCGATTACCACTTAACCGAGATGTGCCCATTCTCCTCACCAACTTGGATGCCAGCCTTCAACCCCGTTGGTGCATCCCCTTTTTAAAAAGGGAGCAATTTTGGTGCTACTATCACAGCACACACCTCGAGCGGTGGATCCATCCCCTTTACATGCCCAACGAAAGACAATGGACCTGAGCTCAATTCCGGGAGCTCCAACAAAAGGATCCCAATATTATCTACAACTTCCCAAAATACAACTTCCCCAAGGAAATGACTTAAGAGGGATTTTGCTTTCACCTCTAGTAATTCAACGATACCCACGGCTTAGTTCCCGAGACCCCGCAGTGGTTGCAGTAGTACACTTCAACTGCCTTATCCTTTTGTTGCTCTGCGATCTCCCCACCCACTGTCGTTCCATTGACAATAACTACATAACCTCAACAACTAGATTATCTTCAACCCCAATCCCGGTCCCTCCCGATTCCAAGACTTACACCTCTACCTTTGGGTCTGCAATCTCCATGGCCATCACATTTGAACATTTGAAGACATGCATGCCACCCACTTCTTGAAGTTCCGATCTCATGCGGATCACCCCCCACCAATTGAACCGCTATGTAGTCCTCCAGACACTCTTCTCCACTCACCTACTCTAGCGCGAGTGATCCAAGGGCAGCTCAACAATAGGAAGGGGGGCATGTTAATAGCCACAACCATGGAGCACGATGACAAATTTGGCCCACTGGGTTTTGAGTAGCAAATGGCTCAGGATTGATCTAGTCCTACGGGTTTTGAGCCTCAAATGGCTTAGGACCGAGGAAGTTGTCAGGATCATCCAAATTGGCAAGGATGACACAAGAGCCATTTGGATCTCGTATATGGATAACACAAGAGCCATTTGAAGACAAAGAGAAGGTTGAGAGAATTAGCATATGGGCCCAAGTGGTTGTAACAAAAGAGAGACGAGAGAGTGGTATAAGTAAAAGGGTTGGCCCTCCCTTCAAAAGGTGACTTGTATAAAAGTCCACATAGTTGACTTTGGTCTTCATTGTTGGATGCACAAGTTTGGAATACTTCTCTTCCAAGAGTGCTTTTGGGGGTTCTCTTGTTTCCTTTGTAGTTCCTTTGTGTTTGCCACTCTATCCCCATTCATTATCCTCTTCTCTCCCCTTCTCCCTCTCTTCTCCCATCTCCCCTTTCCCTCTCTCTCTCTCTCGTGGAAATACATTGCAACAATCTGGAAGCCGCTTGAGTGACACTTGCGAATGGCTCATGCTTTGCATTGGTCTCACAAGAAGTAGCTTAGAGTGGAGGCTCCATCGGCATTCCTTCAAGATCCCCAGGACACATGAGTCACCATTGAGACTACACATATATATGTAGAACGTGAACATGGGATTTTTCCTTTGTTAAAGATCATCAACTAGCTTTTGAAACACTACTTTTTAGTCTAGCCAAACACCCTATTATTTGAGAGGGAAAGAATGGGGGAGTGAACGACGAAGACACAGAGAGAGAGAGGGGGGGAGACACAAAAGTGTGGGTGTGAAGTGTTGAGCCACACCACAAACTCATAGGTTTTATTAGGATTAGGCTTTCACCCTATGACTGTCTTAAGACAGTCATAGGTGTCATATCTTTAATAAAAGGGTGGCAATGTGCCTTTACCCCAACAACCTCCCACCTAAAGGCCAATGTGCCTAAAGGGGAGAAAAGAATAAAAATTACAGCAATATACAGTTATTGTATACAAGACCATAAAATAAGAATGGTCTCATCCTAATCCCATGATGTGGCGGCAATGTGCAAACCGCTCTGTAGACAAGCTCTTAGTGAGCAAATCTGTAGGATTATCATCACTATGCACCTTCACAAGCTCAAGTAACTTGTCTTCCAGTACCTCCCTGATGAAATGGTATTTCACATCTATGTGCTTGGTCTTTTGATGAAAGACTGGATTCTTTGCCAACATGATAGCACTCTGACTATCACAATGCGAAACTGGCATATCTCCTGTAATGCCCAAATCTCCCACCAGTCGAGTAAGCCATATTGCTTCCTTGCAAGCCTCAGTGGCTGCAACATATTCAGCTTCAGTGGTTGACAGTGCAACGCATTTCTGCAACCGAGACACCCATGATATAGCACCTCCTTCAAATGTGAAAATATAACCGGTAGTAGACTTCCGGTTATTTGCATTCCTTGCATAGTCTGAATCTGTAAAACCATGCACCAATGCATCCTGCCTACCATAGCATATGCACAAGTCTTTGGTACCCTAGAGATACCTCAAGACACCTTTCACTGCTTCCCAATGCCGCTTGCCTGGATTTGCCATATACCTGCTGATGACTCCCACCACAAAAGCAATATCCGAACGAGTGGCAACCATGGCATACATCAAAGAACCAAATGCAGATGCATATGGAACCTTGGCCATTTCAGCCTTATCATCATGTGATCTGGGGCTGTCCTTACTGCTGAGTTTTAAATGTGGAGGCAACGGGGTACTAATAGACTTCCCCCCGTCCATTTTAAACCTCTGCAGTACTTTGTCAATGTACTCCTTCTGTGACAGAAACAAAAGTCCCTTGGACCTGTCACGAATAATTCGCATGCCAAGAATATGGTTTGCATCACCCAAGTCTTTCATGTCAAAAGACTTATGCAGTTGTTTCTTCAAAGCACTAATCTCTTGCTGAAATTTACTGGCAATCAGCATGTCATCCACATATAGAATGAGTAGCATCAAACTGCCATCCTTTGCCCATTTGGTGTACAAGCAATGATCGGTCTCACACCTATGATACCCTTGGGACTGCGTGAAGGCATCAAACTTCTTGTACCATTCTCTTGGCGCCTGCTTGAGTCCATACAAGCTCCTCTTGAGCTTACACACAAGCTGCTCTTTCCCTTTAACAGCATATCCCTCTGGCTGACTCATATAGATCTCATCATGGAGATCTCCGTGAAGAAAAGCAATCTTCACATCCATCTGACATAAATCCATGTCCTCATGAGCAACAAGAGCTAACACTGCTCTCAAAGTAGTCATCTTGACTACAGGGGAAAAGATCTCATCAAAGTCAATGCCCTTCTTCTGCTTAAATCCCTTGGCAACCAATTTGGCCTTATACCTTGGTAAAGCATTTGAATCCACTTTGACTTTGTAAACCCACTTGCATGGCAAAACCTTTTTGCCTGCAGGTAGCTGCACCAAGTCCCATGTATCATTTTGAAGTAGGGAGTCCATTTCTGACTGCATGGCTTTCTCCCACTTCCTTTTCTCTGTTCTTCCCATAGCTTCCTTGAAGCTGGAAGGCTCACCACAATCTGTCAGCATGATAAAATCAGCCACATTATTGGCTCCTGGAACAAATCTGTCAGGAGGCTGTTGTACACGGGTGCTCCTCCTAACAAAATGTTCCGGATTAGGCTACTGTCTAGCTTGTTCGTCATGCATGACGGGTGGCTGTACCACCATATTTGGCTGTTCTACAGCCCCATTTGCTGGCATATCCAGTGGTGCATCATTGGCAAAATTGTCTGGCTGATTTTCAGCCTGTATACCCTCTTGAATAGGGTTATCTACAGCAGCCTGCTGCTGCATATTAATGGGCATTCTTTGCTGTCCGACATCATCATAAACAACCCTCCTATATTCCATAGGTTGCACGGGTTCTTTGTGTACACTATCCTCTTTAAAGATGACATCATTGCTGCGTATAATCTTCCGTTTGGGATCCCATAACCTGTACCCCATTTCACCTTCGTCACCATAACCCATAAAGATGCATCTGGAAGACTTTGGCTCCAGTTTGGTGTGCAGTTCTTTGCGTATATAAGCAAAGCACTCGCAGCCAAACACACGTAAGTGCTTATATGAAGGTGGCTTGCCAGACCACACCTCCTCTGGCACTTTCAACTCCAAAGCCTTGTTCGGCGACCTGTTAATTATGTGAACTGCGGTTTGCACGGCTTCTGCCAAAAGCCATGGGGCAATGCAGCATAAGACAACATACATCGAACCTTCTCCTGAATAGTTCGATTCATCCGCTCACTCACACCATTTTGAGATGCATTATGAGGGGCTGTGAGTTCTTGTTTAATGCCCTTAGCTTCGCAAAACTGTACAAAAGCATGTGACACATACTCACCCCCATTATCGGATCTGAGGCATTTCAGCCTGCGATCTGCCCGATTCTCAACCTGAGCGACAAACTTCTTGAAAGCATCTAAGGCATCGCTTTTATGCTTCAAGAAATAGACCCACACTTTGCATGTGACATCATCAATAAAAGTAATGAAATACTTTGCACCCCCTAGTGATAGTTGTGGCATCTCACACAAATCAGATCAAGCGGTGCTCTATTTTGGGGAGTTCTCCTCTTATGAGGAGTCATAGAATGCTTGCCAAATATGCAATGATCACAAGTAGGCAAATTTGAAAATGAAAGAGACGGCAGATAACCCAAACATGATAGTTCTTGCATTCCTTTAACGGACATGTGTCCCAACCGGCTATGCCACAATGAAACCTTTGGCAGCTCGGTTATGGCAACAACATGATTACCTACACTGGAAACATGAAGAGGGTACAAGGTATCACTCTTATAATCCTCAGCCACTACAACCTGGCCATCAGTAATCACCCATTTGGAATCCCCAAATGTGGTGTGGTAACCACTGTCATCCAACAAGCTAGTGCTAATCAGATTTTTCTTGATTTGCGGCACATGGTGAACACCATCAAGCATAAATGTGCATCCATCAGGGAATACTATCTGTATACTACCAATCCCTGCAATCTGACATGCATAGTTGTTCCCAAGGTGAACAACTCCATGAGTACCTGTGTAGGAAGTAACCCACTCCCTATGAGGAGTAACATGAAAAGAAGCACCTGAATCCAAGAGCCAGGTGTGCATGTCATGGCCATCAATAACCAATGTATGTGCAATTACAGCAGAAGAGCATAAAACATCATGTCTGTCACTTTCACTGTCTTCTGCTGCAAGATTCACTGCATCCAAGTCATCTGCCTTGGCCTTGCCTTTGCCTTTGCTTCCACTGCCTGCATCCTTTGTCTCAGCCTTCTTGGCTTTCTGATCTCGTATAAACTTGAAGCACTTAGACTTCACATGTCCCTTCTTGCCACAGTAAAAGCATTCAATATCCTTTTTGCCACGGGATTGACTGCGGGATTTGGACTTTCCAGCAGATCTCCCCTTCTGCTGAGTCCTACCTCTTTCCTGTACCTGCAAAGCATTTGAAGATTTGCTACCCGCATTATTCTTCTTGCTCATCTCCTTCATAAGGAGAGAGCTCTCCACATCAGCATACATAAGAGTGACATTTGAATTAGACAGGGTGGTCTTGAAAGTGTCCCAACTCTCAGGGAGGGTACACAACAAGAAAGTAGCCTTAAACTCCTCATCAAGGTTCAATCCGTGTGCAATAAGCTGTGTAAAGATGGCATTGAACTCACTCAAGTGTGAGGTCATAGCTGTACCTTCCTTCATGCAAAGATCAACAAGCTTCTTCAACCAATAAACCTTACTGGCTGAACTCTTTTGGGCATACAACTCTTCTAGCCTCTGCCATAGGCCATAAGAGGTCTTTTCAGCCTGAACATTGAACACAAGAGAATCACTGAGAGTAAGCATAATAGCAGCCCTAACGGACAAATCAAGCTCCTCCCACTCATCATCTGACATCCCAGATGGCTTGACACCCTTCACCCTTATGGGCTTAGAAATCTTCTTTAGCAGAAGTACATTCAAACACTGTTCTGCCCATAATGCATAATTGTGTGCCCCTTCCAATTTCTTTATGTTCAGAATTGAAGATTCACTTCCTCCTGATGCCATATCAGATAAGGAAAGTACCTGACTCCCTGTAAGTAAAAAAAAAGACTGATTTCTCAGAAAAACCTGCTCTATCAAGAGCCAGGAGCACTCACAATAGTGCTGTTTTTACTGTAAAAAAAAATCTGCAGCAAAACAGAAAATTTCCCTCCAGTCACTGTACCTTCTGACACACTATACCGTGCTCAAATAGGCATAAATCAGTAACTTCAGAATGTTGCAGCTGTTCCACAAGTGCTTTATCAGTGCATCATCAGCTGACGAAGCACAAAACACTGCTGTCCTGGACACTTCTCCCACCTCAGATGAGGTATTGCACTGATTTTATATGCATAAACCACTTGTCATACACTGTTTTGTTCACTGAAAAGAGGCTCCAAACACTTCAGCCTGTCTCAAACCTGCAACAAAGAATGGGACAAATCCCAAGCAATCACCCTTCTACCAAGGGGATAAAAGGCATCTGAAGGTCTCAAATAGTAACTCAAGTGCTCACAAGCAAAATCTGGGCAAAAGCCCCTTGATTTGACACCTGTACCAAGTGAAAAACACCTCAACACTGAGGTAGCTTATAAAATACAGCACTCTCCTGGTACTTTCACCTGACAATGTGATGCATAAATGGCCCTGTGTACACAGTAACAACATAGATCCCAACGTACAAACACTGAAGAGAAAATCTTTTGAGCACTATCAACGATGGACAGTTAGGGACCGAGTAAACTCGATGCGCCCTGGCTAAGCGTGGCTCAACTGAGATTTTTCAAGGTGTCGTACACAGAATGTGACCTGCAAGAAATGTCACTGAATACACTGCGGAAACAAGACCAATGTGAGCATTCTGGCTCCACACTGCCTCAAGGCATACACTGCATAAACTGCCAGGCAAAAGCCCTTTGAAATTGTCACCCAAAAGCTGAGATTTGCACTCAGCAAAAGCATAAAAGCCCTCTGCAAAGTCAAGGCATTTGACCTTCCCGAAACAAGATAACTGTGCGCAACCACCACACACTGTGGCACTAGTCACCTCAAGCACGAGGAACATGAGGGTACTTGCTGTACCTTCAACACACAGTTTTGAGAACTGAACAACTGGGAATGAAGAGCAGAGTGCTCTCTCTTTTTCTTCTTCCCCCGAAAAAAAAATGCCTGCTATACCTGCTGTACCTGTTGTACCTATTGTACCTGCGTAGGGTACAAATCCCAAAACAAAAATTCGAACTGTACCTCCCTGACGCAGCGATCGTACAGCGGCGTCCGTACAGTACGGCCGCCTGTACGGCATCTGTACAGTCGGTACGGACGACCGTACCTGACTGTACGACAGGCTGTAGTAGCCTGTGCTGTGCGGTGTGCAGCTAGCAGCAGCTAGCTGCTGCTGCGTGTGCGAGCTGCCCCGCGCTGCCTGCACGCTGCCTTGCTCTGCCCGCGCTGCCTGCACGCTGCCCTGCTCTACCCGCGCTGCCTGCGCGCTGCCTGAGGGGAGAGGAAGGGGTAGAGGGAGGGGTAGAGCGGAGTGGAGAGGGAGAGGTGAAGGCTCTGATACCAGTTGAGAGGGAAAGAATGGGGGAGTGAACGACGAAGACAGAGAGAGAGAGAGAGAGGGGGAGACACAAAACTGTGGGTGTGAAGTGTTGAGCCACACCACAAACTCATAGGTTTTATTAGGATTAGGCTTTCACCCTATGACTGTCTTAAGACAGTCATAGGTGTCATATCTTTAATAAAAGGCTAGCAATGTGCCTTTACCCCAACAATTATTATTATGTATGTAAATGATAGGCTCTTAATTTACTTGAGACACCCATGCCAACAAGGCATCCCTTAAACAAATTTTCCTTTCCTTAAAATTTGGATAAATTGAAGGTCTATAAGGCAATGAGTTTTGTTGATGATGGGACAAGCCTATTTGTTTTAGGACTGAGGGATGAAGAAAATGACGTTTTGGGTTACACTTGGGGGTAAATCCTAAAATCCTATGTATATTCCCCACATATAATTTGTTTTTGGAATGTACACAACATTGTATAGGTCGCCTCTAGCTGCCCTTCCTCCTTTCATTATTTTCTTTTTCTCAGTGAGGAAATGTCTTGTGCCTTTATGTTGCCTACTTGAAAGTACTAACTTATCATCATGCAAGTCCTGGTATTAATGTGTGCTATAGCCTTGGATCGAGTAACTACATCATCTTTAGCATCACACACTCCATGGTGCCATCCATGGGGTATTCACTAGAGTGAGTGTGAGTGCTTAAGCTTAAACACATCAATAGGAAGTCAAAGTCATCATCAAACAAGGGTAAAAAACACAAGCCAAAATTAAAATAAAATGCTCTAATTGTGGCTAGATGGGCCTCATGGCAATAACATATTAAGGTTGCTCTTAAGAAGATTGATTGATTGAGGTGGCAAATGAGGCAGAGGCAATGAACACCCAGAGGAGAGGAGTGCTTAGACTAATGTACTAGCTCACAAGAAGAAAGTGGAGGGGAAAATGTCTATGTTGTTGTGGAATCTCATGTTTGTGAAAAGGTGTAGGACAAAGGTCCATGTCCATGGGCGATGGGAAAGAGGGGGCAAGACCATAGATACTATTAGGAAAAGGCAGAATATCCATGGTTCATATAAAAGAGATCCAAAAGTATATGATAAGATCAGTCGGCTAAACAGTGAGAGAGCAACATCCATGCTTGCTTCTATTCTTCAATTCATGTTTCTCAAAGACTAGCAATAATTTCACGCAGGAAGCTTCTCGTTGCACTTGGAAGTTTTCTGCGTGAGACTCCATGCCTGAAGCCCTCTAGAGCTTCATCAGTTGCTTCATAGACGATAGCTCGATGGAAGCAGTCCATGCTTGAAGCCAGAGCTTCTTCAATTGTTTCATAGACGATAGTTCGAGAGAGAGCTTGGCAGCAGTCCATGCTTGAAGCCAGAGCTGCTTCATACACGATAACTCGAGAGAAAGCTCGGAAGCTCTCATGGCTTCTCATCCCCCCCCTCTCACCCTCCGCTACTGGGCTGCTAACCACCCCTCCATCTCTGCCTTCCGCTGGGATTTCCACATCTTGGGCTCTTCTTGGCCCTTCCTCATCTCTTCCCTCTTCTGCTTCTTCTTGCTCGTTGCCTTCCTCCGCCTCCTACTCTCCCTCAAACGCTCTCCCGTTCCCCTCGGTCCCTTACCTGCCATCTTCAACCTTTCCTTGCTTTTGGGCTCCTTGTTTATGTTCATCGGCTGCTTGCAGGCTGCCGCCGTTGAGATCGAGGAGACTCGCTGGTTTTGGCGCCGCTCCAAGACCACTGTGGAGTGGATTCTTTGCTTTCCGCTTGGTACCCGGCCTGTCGGCCGTGTCTTCTTCTGGTCATATGTCTTTTACCTGAGCAAGTACTACGAGCTTCTCGATACTGTATTTATCATTCTGCAGAAGAGATCCCTTAGCGTACGCTCCATTCTCCGGCAAGCGTTGGTAGTGTTCACCTGCTTCCTGTGGCTGGAATTCTCGCAGTCGTTGCAAATCCTGGCCCTACTCACGAACGCAGGTCTAAACATGGTGGTGTATTTGTATTTCTTCCTGGCGAGCGTGGGAAGCGAGCCGTTGTGGAAAAACGTGGTGCGACATTGTCAAATTGCGCAGTTTACAGTGATGTTTGTGGCTTCAGTGGGGCTATTGAGGCTACATTATAGGAGGGAAGGGTGCAATGGGATGGGAGCATGGGTTTTCAGTGCAGTGCTGAATGCTAGCGTTTTACCACTGTATGTTCGGCTGGATGGAAAGCGTTTGGCCGCCACCAGAGCAAAGAAGCCTTCTTCAAAACTCTCTTAACGTGTTGCAGCAAAACTCTCTTGCGGTGCTTCCATACAATGAACCTGGGAACCCAACCCTTACTACGCGGTTGTCACTTCTATCCGGTTTTCTCAATCACATGATTGAGTATTTATATTTTCACATTTGAATGTTTTGTATGTTTTTTTTAAAACCTCACGTACCCATGCTCCCATCAAGGGGCACATAGTCCACGTCCTACACCATCATCGAACAAGGGCAGCTGCTCTTGTAGGCCGTAGACACCCCCTATCCTACCTCAAGATTACCAATGCTCGCTAATTGAGCTAGTTGGAGTCCTCATAGACCTAAAAATTATAGAAACTACATTGTATTGAGCTTCAAATCATAACTCATAAGTTTTGTTCACTTCTTTCAAAGTTTCATATGTTAGATGTGTGGGTTGCTCTTGCTAAGTTGAATTGTTTTCACTATTCTTTGAATTTTGTTTAATGACAAACTTTGCCTTTTCTATTGATAGATTCTACCAACAGAAGAATTTTTTCAAATGATAAGTTTAGTTTAGATGATCAACTTTGTTTTTTCTATTCTTAGTGTTATGTTAGATGATAGTATTGATAATTTTATATGACAATAACATTTTAATAATATGAACTCAACAAACACCTTTAGTAAAAACTAAAAGTTTCATGTTGCAAAGTAGATTTGCTTATGAAAACGTGTATCAACCAACACATGAAGGTATATTTAAAATGCATGTGTATGTGTGTGTATGCACGCGCACGAGCGTGCACGCACGTGTGTGACTGCACATGTGCATGCGTGCATGCATGTCCAAATGTGTGTGTGCACGCGCACGTATGCATCTGCATGTGTGTGTGTGTGTGTGCACGTGCGTGTGCACGTACATGTGTGTGCACGTGCATGTGTGTGCGCACCTGCGTGTGTGTGTGTGTGTGTGTGTGGAATCGATTTTGTTGACAAAGAATGATGTCTTAGATGATCATAGTATAGAATCCACGTATGTGCATAATGAAAATAAAGTATATGTGGAAAGCCATCCCACATTTGTTTTATAGATAGATAAACACATCCATAACCATTCAATTATGATGAGATGACACAATGATTGGATGGTTTCTCTATCTCAATGTCTAGTTGATTTTTATGAAGGTGCTACAAGTGATAGGTTGTATACACAATAAGCATGAGAATGATTGTATGGTTTAGGGTTATCATCAATAGTTAGCTTACATGACATGAAAGCTAAAATAAAATAGCTGATACTAGTGGACATAGGAAAAAAAGATGTTTGAAAATAAGTTGTAATATATAAGTGATGTAGCCTTAATACACTGTGGTCCTCCATGCAATCATTATTAGCTATTACATTAGTATATGTGAAAAATTGACATCTAATGCACCATGAAGAAAAGGATGTTTGAAAATAAGTTATAATATATAAGTGATGTAGTCTAATAAACCATGGTCCTCCATGTAATCATTATCAGCAGCTATTGCATTAGTGTGTGTGAAAATTTGACATCTGATGCTAGGGCATTGTGTCTTGGATGATTGTAGCATAGATAGATGCGAAACATGGGAAAAAGTGACACACCATCACACACCTATCTCTCCATAAGTTAATTACCTTTTTGTTGTTATCTAGTCTCATAAACTTGTCTCATAAATATTTTGTTTTGAGTAACCAGTGAAGCTCATGGACATGGCGGCTATTGTTGTTAGCCCTCAGGTGAGGCTAACATGGGCAGGGTTCAAAGTGGAGTCACCGAGTGCCAACTTGCTCGGAAGTGATGGAACATTCAAGATCGAGCACTGCTTGCAATTAAGGTGCAGGAGATTGCAGCAGATCAACCGTTGATAGCAAGTAGCGACAATGCACACCGAGCGCTATGGCTCTTAGAAGGTGGTTTTGCATAGTTTGAAAAGACGTGATTGTAACAGGGAAAGCAGAAGAGAACAAGAGAGCAGTGTGCCGAGTTCTCTTCCTCTCACCTAAGCTTGCTAGGTTAGGAAGTTGAGTGTTCATTGCCAGCTGAGGCGGCTTGGTTGTAAGAAGAAGATCAATATAAGTTGATTCCTTTTGTTTGTACTCCTGTCCTTTATGGTGAATTGCACTCAGTTTTTTTCTTAACTGTGTGTGTAACTCGATATTCTTTTGTCACCATACGGTTCTCTTGTAAACAACTAACCCCAAACTCTGAGTGTTAATGTTGCCATCTGTTCTATCACCCGAGCACGTTGTACTTAAGGATTGCAAGAGCAAGCATCTTCACCGAGCACTACACAAGGTCAGGTTAGCACCGAGCACTTTAAGTTAGCCATGGGTGAGGAACTAAAGTGTCAACATATTGGTGATCCTTCTAGGGAAGCATCAATTGAATTGCAAGTTGACGAGTTGTTAATTCAGGAGATCTAGAGAACCAAGGAAGTAAGCTTAGTGTTGAGGTCAATAAGGTTCAACTTGACCATTGACGAAGTGAAAAAGTTGCTGGGAAATGTGGGCTACTACAAGAATTTTATCCAAGTATCTCCAGATGAGTGGCGTAGTTTGGTGGTGTGCTTGTAGAACCGACGTGTGGGATATACAAAGTATTAATATAGTTACTCGGATACTTTTTACCTTAGTCAATGGCTAACACACACTCTAAAAGAAGATGAAGATATGTTGCCAGGTGCGAAGAATTCATGAGCCAAAGGAATTGGCTACATCCTACCATGAGAATTAGAGCGGTCTTAGATCCGAAGTTCAACGCTCGAAGGAGACAGGTAGAAGCATCAATTTTCCAATAGGAGTGACGAGTGCAAGGAGAGCGACTCGACCACGCTACCCCAGGGGTTACTATGCAGACTAGAAGGATGGAACACTGGTCTTGGGTTGAGGCATCCCAAAAGATTGGAAAATGAAGGTCCATCATGGCAGGTGGAGTACAAAACATTCATCCACAAAAAGCTTGGATTTCGAGCGGATGGCCATTTCCTCTATAGAAACTCAAAATGAATGTGAGACCAACTTAGAGAACAACTATGATGGAATGTATTAAAATATAATGAGAGTTAGTTGAAATGCCAATGACTTTCACAAGACTCGGTATTGAGCACTTAGTACCAAAGACAACATAATAACTAAATCTCAGAACAGAAGATAACCTTGTAGCAATGGTAGTGGTAAGTGCCAATCTTTCTTTTGAGCAACTAAGGGTTACAAAAGATTTATTTGTCAGGTACAAAGATGTTTTTGCTAGGAATTCCACTGATATAGGAGGAGTTTCTCATGAGTTGTGTCAACATAAGATACCTTGGTGCTAGATGCCAAACCAATTTGACAATACAGGTATAGAATGAATTCCAACTATGCTAAACAACTAAACACAGAGTTGGATCAATGTTTGCATGTTGGTTTTATCTATGCTATCGATCACAATGATTGGCTATTTCCTATTGTGATTGTGATTGATAGAAGAGGCAAAGAGCACCTTCTTGTGTGTCATCCTAGCACCCAATCGAGAACTTCAAAAAGGACATTATTAAGGGATTTTGAGGAGCAATAAACTCCTAAAGCTCGTGCAATTTTCATGGAAACAGATGTGGAACAAAGCTTTGGTAGAGGAAATTTTGGATTCCTATGATGAAGACAATCAGAGTGTCATGATCGATGATATTCATGTCCATTTGAGCTCAAAGTTGCTAGAGGAAGTATTCAGATTCAAAGCACACTCTGTTGAAAGGTGTGACACGTACTTTGATGAGGATAGCTACTTGACTTCACAAGGCTACCTCATTAGCAAGGCATTTGATGAAGGCTTAATGGTGGTAATGTAGGTTCATGTCCAAGTTTATCGGTCTTAAGAAGAGCATGGACTATGTTCCACAACAGTTTGTGGCTTGGCTAGTGACAACTTTGGAGGGCAACTTGACAGTGGACTGGTTCACTACATTTGAAAAGGCATTTGGGTCCCAATTGAAGGCAGTGAGGAGGTGACAAATGCACTGCAAGCTCGACCCTCATCTCTACATGCTTCATCATCATCTTACAAATAGACAAGTCCCATGGTCTAATGCCCTCTCCATACAAGGTGGAGTAGGCATTAGGAGCCAAGGATGATGAGCACTCAAAAGACAAGATGATATTTTCCAACCAGAACAAGAGTAGAATGACAAGGGTGGTGAGGAGAAGGCACAAAGTGACAAACACCGAAGGGGAATAGCGAAGATAGAAGGACAAACACTGCAGGGGGAAAGTGGTAAGGGAGCCTCTGAGGATACGAGACATAAAAAAATTTCAGAGGGGAACAACGACAAGGGCACCTCTGAGGGGAAGTTGGCTCAAGAGTCTGCAAAGGGGGAAAAGGGAAGTGAAATGGTTAGGGATCAAAGGGAGGAGGAATCTACCAAGGGAATAGACAAAGGCAACATCAAGCAGCCATAGCAGACACCTACCAAGTAGCAACCTGAGTAATAGTGTGGTAGTACAAATACTCAGATTGCCACTATTGCACTACATTTTCCTACCTCTCTTCGACAAAATATGCCAAGTGTAGAGCCATTTTCCTTTGATCCCTTGCTAACTGAGAACAACCATCCGGATCAGAATGCCATTGAGTCCCAATGGCAGATCCTAAGGGAAATAATGGTGCATGCGGCAAAGGCTCTCGACTACTTAGCCAATCATTGGCCACCTCCCAAGTTTTGGAACATAATATCTTTTTGTAGATGCAATAGCTAGCTAAGTTTTTTGAATACCAAACAGCTAGCTTGAGACAAGCCGAGCCAAATCTAATAACAGAGTGCAAGAGTCTCTAGAGTAATTGGGTAGTAGGAGAGTAGTGGATAACGAGCTACTTTATAGCTACTCTCATATGAGCAAAACCCATAGTGGGCTACAAAGAGACTTCAACAATCTTCAATGTGAAGTAGACAGATTGAAAATGGTTGCTGCCAAGTCTCCGAGTGAGCTCATGGGTGTTGTAGGGACCAACATTCAATTACAACATGCATTGGTGAAGGTGCAACAAAGGGTCAACTCAAAGCTCTACTAGGCAGCCCAAGCTAAAGTGGAGACGCTCAAAAAGGAGAAATCCTGGCTATGATAAGCAACTACTGGTGCGAAAGAACTAAGGGAGGAGAACACCCAGTTACAAGTGAAGTTGGATAAATATGCCCAACTTCAATCACTTATTTATCTCCTCCAAGATCCAGATGAACACCCCGTAAGTTTCCCAAAAGATAGCCACTAGACCAGGATGATTCAACAAGGGTTAGGCTGGTGTGCGCCAGCTCTCTCAAGAAAACACCCAGGCAGGTACATCGGGATCAAAGCCCATAGAAGGTGTAGGTACATCAAGGTTTAAGGCAGCCAAGGAGGTAATCGCCCAAGCACTACTATTGCTTGATCTAGTGGTACGAGTAAAGTGTAGGAGTATGGCCATGCAGACTTGTTGCAATTTTGTAGACGTTGCAGTTTAAGTCACAATTTTGACAAACAATTGCAATGCGGGAGTTCAGACGATCGAGAAGGTTTTGGATGCTAAACAATTTTGCAATGGTAAGATCTTCCTGAGGCTATGTCAGTTACCAAAGTTTTGCACCAAGTCCTTGGTCGCGAGAGGAGACACCTATCAAATATCACACATGATGGTAGATTGAAGAGATTGAGTTCACTACTCCCCCACATTCGATGCATCAAGGTATACTCGAGCCAGTGCATCCCATCATATCCATATACTATCAAGCTATAAAATCCTTTAAACATTTAAATTTGTAGAAGAGTGTACCTTGCACCACCATATTATTTTCAAGGCTAAGCACTAGTTGATCATCATTGCTCGGATCCACTAGCTACCTAAACCGACAATGCTTGAACTTCCTTCCTACTATTCAAACATTTTACGAGAGCTCGATAAATTAATTAGTAGTGTTACCAAAGCAGCAGCTATGTGAAATAATGTTTTTAATAAATGTAAGGATGCACTCACCAAGTGGTAGGAGAGGGTGTCCCCAGTTTGCCTCACTACACAACCAATTTTGAGATGTCCCTAGACATGAGGATCCTATGACTGAAATTTGGACTATCGACTGGCTCACCAAATCCGAGCGACCCCTTGTCAACATCATCTCATTACATCAATGCCCTCCCCAAGGTCAACAATGTTTTGATACTAAACCTCCAACCTCCCCTTCTCGGGCCTCGCCTACAAATAAATTTGTTCTTCTAGTTAGCTAGCTGGCCCCAATCCACCACCTCAACGAAGTCACCATCCTCTGCGGCACCCCCATGGTTTCAATCCAAGACCCTCGACATTCGAGTAGTGGCTAGTTTTTACCAACCCATAAGGACATGGCTTAAGGGTAGACAAGGCGAGATGTCAGCCCTTGGGTCAAGCTAACATGGTCAGGGTTTGAAGTGCATTCACTAAGTGCCGAGTTGCTCGAAAGAGGAGGAACATTTTGGATTAAGAAAAGATGCGGTTGTAGCAGGGAGAGTAGAAGAGAACAAGAGAACAATGTACCAAGCTCTCTTCCTCTCACCTAAGCTTGCTAGGTTAGGAAGCTAAGTGTTCATAGCAAGTTGCGATGACAGCTTGATTGTAAGCTAAATATCAATATAAGTTGATTCCTTTTGTTTATACTATTGTCCCTAATGGTGAATTACACTCAGTATTTCCTTAAGTGTGTGTAGCTTGGTATTCTCCCATCACCATACAGTTATCCTATAAACAACTAACACCAAACTCTGAGTGTTCATGTTGTCATTTGTTCTATCACCCAAGCACATCATCCTAAAGGGGATTGCAAGGCTGAGCATCTTTACTAAGCACTACTAGGGTCAAGTTAGCACTGACCACTTTTAGTTAGCTATGGGTGTGTGAAGCAAAGCATCAACAATTGTTATAAGCCATTGACTAGATCTGGCATGAGATTTCACTTGAATTTCTTAGGTGACCCTGCCTACCAAATTGGAAGATGATAGGGACTAGGAGTGGAGGTAGTCATAGAACCCTTGACTACTAAAAAATAGACTTGAGAATGTGTTATTGATGATATAATATTATTTCAGGAATCCTAGGGCAATATAGAAGTGTGCTTGGTAATGCTACAAAACCTGGATGCAGGACCAAACCATGATTGGTTTAACCACTAGCACTACACCAACTATTATGGCCACTGCAACCATTGCACAAAACACTATTCAATTTTCACATTGTGAATACAAGACTGTGTCCTTTTTGCATGAATTTGAGAAACTAATGAACCTTAAATAACTCATTCAAATCATGATGCCATGATCAAGCAAAATAAGATATATTTGAGGTTGTTTGTTGCACATACACTCTAAACATAATGCAAAAACACTATTGGGAAAAAAGCATGGCTTTTTTTAAAAGATTTGGCCTAGGCTTTCCTATGCCATCGTACAATGCTGCTCGCAATGAGATGTTGGGAAGTTATCACAAAACTATGGAGCTAGAGATCCATTAAATTTCTTATTATGTCATCATGAAGATTTCCCTCACTATTCTAAGTGACACAGGGAAGATTATATCTAAAGAGCTACCATTAATTAATGTTATGGTTGTCACTCTCAAAGGTGTGTCTTTTTGTATGCCTATTGATACTAGTGGGACTTTTCTACATCGATAAACATGATTGGGAATAGTAAGATAGGGAAATACATTACTAAAGTTGATTAAATCAATTAATTATTTGGTTCATGCCATAGTGGATAATGCTAAGAATTGCATGAAGCCAAAAAAAAATACTAACTAAAAATTACCAACCATTTTGCCCCATCCGTCATTGCCTTGATCTTCTCCCTGAACATCAGTGTAAGGAACCAAGAACCAAATTCTTCAAAGTAGTCTATGGATGGAGGGCAAAAAGTTATTTTGTACTTTGTGAATGATGAACTATTCTTGGAAATCAAAACCTCTAGAGTTACTCCAAATCATAAGCTACATTCTGAAAGTAACTATATCATCTTGGAGCGCCTTCAAAAATTGGAGCCAATTCTCACTAAGATACTATACAAATGGATTCTTGGAGTGGATAGTTGGAGCACAATAGCTGACCAGCACTCTTTTGCATTTTGACATGAATTCATTGACCATAACAATCTTTCAATTTTGTGCAAGTGAAAAACTAGTACGGTGGATAGATGAGCAACACTCTTTTGCCTCTTGTCATGAAATCATTGGCCATAAGAATCTTTGCTCCAACAATTTTTGTCCATGTCTCTCACTTCCAGCTTTCGAGGGTGTTGGTCACCGCCGATAGTCATGGCATTGCTCATTGTAGCATAGGTGTTCATAAGTATAGCATAAGTCCTCTAGTCATATTCCAATAAGAGGTGTAGGTTAAAGAGTGGAAAGAAATTCTAGTGTGTGCTTAGGGAAAAAAGTAGGATTGCTTGATGGAGGTTCTAGCATCCATGGGAATTCAAGGGTTTAAAAGGGGGTCATAGGGCTGAGGAGGGATATAGGGTTGATAAAGCTAACTAGGAGTTTAAGGTTGAGAAAGAGTTGTAGGGTTTAGGATGAGTTGAAGATTATGGAGTGGAGAGCTAGTCTCCTTCACGATTTCACACGGTAAAGGTTTGAGAAGGAGGAACAATATTGAGGGGGACAAAGGAGGAGGAGGGAGGAGAGGGAGAGGAGAGAAAGAAGCAAAGAGTAGAGAGAAGAGAGGAGGAGGAAGAAGAGGGAGGAGGAGGTGGGAGGAGAGAGTGCAAAGGTAAGAGCATGCTAGAACATGATAGTGTAAGGAAGCATGGACGATAGGATATCAAGAACATGAACATAAAAGTGAATTGAATACTAAACACCAAAGAGTGGAGCTTCTTTAAATTGAGAGAGATATATATTTATACATGTTCCAGAGTTCCACCCTTACACAAAGTGTAAGTCTTCTCTCTCCTACAAAATAGTGTCAGGCTACACAAAAGTATAAGGAAAAAGTGTTCTACACAAAAGTGTAAGGCAATTGACTTACACAAAAGTGTAAGGAAAGTGACCTACAAAAATTTGTAATGCAAAAGTGTCCTACACAAAAGTGTAAGGCAATTGACCTACACAAAAGTGCAAGATAAATGTCTTACACAAAAGTTAAGGCAAAAGTATCATGTTTCTCTTGTAGTTGTTCCTAAGAGTGCTCTCAACGGAAGCAAGAACGGAAGAGGGAGAGAGAGAGAGATAGACAGACAGAGAGCCACAAGTTTTAGTGGGTGCAGAACCACCCTAATCTTCTTTTTCATTCATTTATATATGTGTTTGAGTATTATACATAACCGAGGTAAAGGCACAATGACCTTTAACCCCCACAACCTCCCACTTAAAGGACAATGTGCCTTTAAGGGAGAACAACCAGTGAGCATACTATCCAATGCCCATCAATACATGACAATACTCAAACCGCTGACTAGGTAGACTCTTCGTCAGCATATCTACAGGGTTATCATCTGTATGAACCTTAACAAGCTCTATGCGCTTGTCCTCAAGTACCTCCCTAATGAAATGGTACCTGACCTCAATGTGTTTGGTCTTTGCATGAAAGGCCGGATTCCGTGATAGCTGAATAGCACTCATGGAATCACTATGCAATGTTGGTACACCTGTATGAATCCCCAAATCTCCCACTAGCCGATCAAGCCATATAGCCTCCTTACAACCCTCTGTGGCTGCAACATACTCAGCCTCGGTGGTAGACAAAGCAACGCACTTCTGTGCGTGAGACATCCACGACACTGCACCACCTGTAAAGGTGAACACATAACCAGAAGTGGATCTCCTACTATCCACATGCCCTGCATAGTCTGAATCTATGTACCCAAGTACACGCATGTCTCCTTTACCAAAGCAGATGCACATCTCCTTGGTACCCTTCATGTACCTCATGATGCACTTAACTGCCTCCCAATGCCTCTTTCCTGGATTAGCCATATACCGGCTAACAACTCGCACTGAAAATGCAATGTCTGGTCTAGTAGCTATCATAGCATACATAAGACTCCCAACTGCTGATGCATAAGGAACCTTGGCCATCATGGCCCTCTCCTCATCTGATTTAGGACTATCTGTGTGACTCAGTTTCACATAGTACTCCATTGCCTCCATATGTGAAACTGAGTCACACAGATAGTCCTAAATCAGATGAGGAGAGGGCCATGATGGCCAAGGTTCCTTATGCATCAGCAGTTGGGAGTCTTATGTATGCTATGATAGCTACTAGACCAGACATTGCATTTGCAGTGGGAGTTGTTAGCCGGTATATGGCTAATCCAGGAAAGAGGCATTGGGAGGCAGTTAAGTGCATCATGAGGTACATGAAGGGTACCAAGGAGATGTGCATCTGCTTTGGTAAAGGAGACATGCATGTACTTGGGTACACAGATTCAGACTATGCAGGGCATGTGGATAGTAGGAGATCCACTTCTGGTTATGTGTTCACCTTTGCAGGTGGTGCAGTGTTGTGGATGTCTCGCGCACAGAAGTGCGTTGCTTTGTCTACCACGGAGGCTGAGTATGTTGCAGCCACAGAGGGTTGCAAGGAGGCTATATGGCTTGATTGGCTAGTGGGAGATTTGGGGATTCATACAGGTGCACCAACATTGCATAGTGATTCCATGAGTGCTATTCAGCTATCACAGAATCCGGTCTTTCATGCAAAGACCAAACACATTGAGGTCAGGTACCATTTCATTAGGGAGGTACTTGAGGACAAGCGCATAGAGCTTGTCAAGGTTCATACAGATGATAACCCTGCAGATATGCTGACGAAGAGTCTACCTAGTCAGCGGTTTGAGTATTGTCGTGTATTGATGGGCATTGGATAGTATGCTCACTGGCTGTTCTCCCTTAAAGGCACATTGTCCTTTAAGTGGAAGGTTGTGGGGGTTAAAGGTCACTGTGCCTTTACCTCAGTTATGTATAATACTCAAACACATATATAAATGAATGAAAAAGAAGATTAGGGTGGTTCTGCACACTCGGATGCAAGTAAAGTCGCCCACAAAGCTTCCCACAGAGCTTCTCCTTCCTCCCACAGAGTTGCAGAGCTTCAAGCATTCACGCACGCTCAGCTAGATCACTCGGGCTCTGATACGAGTTGAGAGTGCTCTCAACGGAAGCAAGAACGGAAGAGGGAGAGAGAGAGAGATAGACAGAAAGAGAGCCACAAGTTTTGGTGGGTGCAGAACCACCCTAATCTTCTTTTTCATTCATTTATATATGTGTTTGAGTATTATACATAACCGGGGTAAAGGCACAGTGACCTTTAACCCCCACAGTTCCATGAGTTGTGTCACCTATTGTTTCCAAGTATTCTAGAATTTATGCATTAGTTGAACTTGCACTCAAAGAATATCCCTGAGTTGTTGTAGATCTTTTGGTGGGCATCTTTCTTTTTGTTGTCATTTCTTGCATGTGTCATGAATTGGCCTTCAAGGATTTTTATAACAGAGTATATTTTTGCATTTGCCTTTTGAGAATTACTCTATTGTATGGTGAAGATGTAATTCCTCTTCCATGGCAGGCGTGCATATTTAAGTCTTATCACAAAGGATAAATTTTTACATCCTTTTCATACAAGAGTGTTGTACTCAAAGAGCCTAGGTGATAGAGATGTTCTTACATGCCACATGTTGGCTACACATCATTGGGTAGGTGTGTGTTAGAGACTTCTGGTGCTTGTCTTTGGATTGCATCCCCCTTCATGTAGTTTACCTCAGTTGGGATTGGTTTAGGGTTGTCAGTGTTGATTATACATTCACTATAACTTTCTTAGCTCCTTTCTTCTTTTTTCTCTTTTTGTGTTGGTCGACTTTCCATTGAGTACATGTTAGTGATAGGTGATTCTTTTGAATGCATTGGTACCCTCATTACTGTCTAACATATTTTGTGATTCTAGAGCCTTTACCCTATGTGTATCAGTGGATTTAGAGATGGCTTCACTTTTGTCACCATCAAATTTGGAAACATGCCTTTCTAATTTTGCTTCAATAATTTATCGATTCTTCTCAATTGATTCTTTAATCACCATTGTGGTATCATCTATATTGTTTTTGCAACTATAGTGATCCAATTTCCCTTTAATATATTCATGCAATTCTTTGATTAAACTTTTGAGTAACTGGTGCTCTATTAGTAATAGATTTCTCTTTGTGATAGTATTTTTCATCTTCTAGAAATAATCGATCACAGTATCCTAATTATTTTGAACTACCCTTGGCAATGCCAATTTTGGAAGAACGCACAACATGAACATATTTCCTTGGCAAGCAACTGCTCCTCGTGTTAGCTTAGTGGCATTGAGTTCTCCCACCATTCCATCTCCTTTTCTCCTCTATACCTATTGTAGTTTGCACATTTGCATAGTTAAGGCCTTTGTACATTCTATATTGATCCCCCCCTCACTTTTCTTCTCTTATGACAACAGTTTAGACCTCTCTCTCCCATTATTACTTGTATAAATAAGATCAAGGTTCTTACTAAAAAGACCATGTTTATTCTTGTCCTTGTGCCTTGTAAATATTTTCATCTCTAATGTTAAGTGATCATATTTTCTCCACCTTTTACTACGTTTCAAAACTTTTAAAAGGTAGTGAAAGGTGGATTCTACTTGTCCACGTCCATGCACACTCAAGGTGTGTGTTTCAAAACTTTTCCAAGCTTCATAACATTAAGGCATACTAATAGTTGTATTTAAGTTGTGACCTCAAAGGTTCTTTACCTCAAACATCAAGTGTAATGGAATGCAACATGTGTCTTTCACACCAACATGTGTATGCACATATATACACTTCATACGTGTGTGTAAATACACATAGTTATATGTGCAAACATAAGCATATATGTATTTACATTAAAATTCACAGATGCACAAAAAATCACACAAGCACATGCACATGCAACAAGCAAAAGAGACTACTCCCATTGATGCACATTCAAGACACACATACACATAGACACACATGCACACATTCATACATGCAAGTGCGCACACAAATGCATGAACTAATAATTCTACTAATAGAACACAAACCTCTACACACATGGATGTATAAGGGTTTGCAACATTTACACAAACAATGTCCAAAATGGTGGTTTCTGAGAAGTGGTTCTATAGTTGGGTCCTTTAGGCACTGGCATAGGGGTTGGCCCTTGGTTGGCCAACCTAGCTTTATTCATGTTCTCATAGTTTCTTAAAGATTTGCTACTCTAAAAGCAATTCTTATACTTGCTTGGTCACCTTGGTTTGCTCTTTCCCCACCCTTGGCTATGCCATACGTTGGCAGATGTCTTCTCGATCGGGGATGTGGCCTTGATTGTAGAAGTCATTGGGATCATTGTGGTGGATACTCCTCCTATGCTTGATTCAAGATTGTCATCTATTTAGCGCCTCATCTTGGTGGGATTCCTTGGCTTTGTCAAGAGTTGCATCAATTCTTCCACCTTTGCATGTATTCTATCTCTATTGTTGATGAATCCCTTGAGAGATTGTGGACCCTTCATTGGTAAACATCATGTGAACTTCTGTGAGCATTGCTTTGGAAATGGGAATCTTGTTTAAGGTTGGGTGCACTTGGTCTTACAAGATCTAAATGCAAGCCTTGAGGTTAACATTCTCTTTTTGGCATGGTCCAAATTGATCATTGCTAACTCTACCCTATGCTTCCTTCACGTGTTGGTATGCTTAAGCTTCTTGATCTCTTCTTTGAGTGCCTTTACTTCATTCTTTGCTTTTTCATCTTAGCAAACTACTTGGGATCTGTCCTCGATAGCCCTTGCCTCTTCCAACTACCATATGCTTTGTTTGGTTTGAAGGACCATACACATTTATCTTAGCCATTTGTTATCCTCTCCTGCCTGGATCACTTAAAAGCTCTGCCAATCTAGCTTTAAAATTCTCTTAAGCATGGCATAGCACATTGATGGTCAATTGGATGAGATAGTCATAGGCACTAGTCAAATCTTGCTCATGATAATGATGACTAGCTATCCAATGTAAAGACTTCCCCCAGTCAATGATTCCTACACATAGATTTATCATCACCCATGAAATGAGGCATGTAGTTGTGGGTGTTCAAATCTGTGTATAAAATGTTGTGAGTGCCCCTCTCTCAATGTACTTATGATCTCCTACACTTATAGGCAAAGACCATTGATAAAATAGTCTTTCCCTCAATGTCATGAAAGGAGATCTCATCTAGATGATTGATGGGAGTGGATATTCTGATTTTAGGATGATAGGCATGAACATGGTTATAGTCATGAAGATTATTTCCTTTTGTCTGTGAAGAATTTGAGAAGAAAAACAAGAGAGACTTGCACAAGATCTCAGGAAAACCTCCTCAACTGTAGGAGAAAACCCTCAACTCTTTGACATTTTTTGCCTCTTTGGGATTTTAACATGTCCAAAGCTTTTTTTCCAAAGAGTATACAAAGTATGAAAAGTGACCACGACGATGATGAGGACGAGTATGATGATTCGGATGAGGAGTGGTAGTAGTATTAGTAGTAGTTTTAGTAGTAGTTTGTATATACTTCGGCATGTATATGCTTCTATATGTCAGCTCATTTGAGCGATTTTGTATCACCCTTTTTAAAAGGGTAATTTTGTAACAAACAATGTTGTATATCTTCGGCATGTATATGCTTCTTTCACTCGCCTCATTTGAGTGATTTGGTATCACCCCTTTCACAGGGAAAATTTTGTAACAAACAACATTCTTTTGTAATTACTAAAAGAAAACATTAGTGGGGCAAAACGGGGCTTGATGTGGCCCTGTTTAGCCCCACTAATGTTTTTTTAAAGCTTACAACTTGCTTCTTATTATTGAGAATTCCTCCTTCAGGCAGCTCAAAGCTAGGTAGAAGCCACCACCAGTAGTGGACTCCCTTGTTACCATTCTATTTGATACCCTACTTGTGGATGAGGTAGTCCTAGTTAATGTTGAGGATTGAGCTTCGATATCATGTGGAGATTCTTGAAAAATAGAGAGCAAAATGAAACAATATGACTAGAGAGGATATATAGAGAGAGCTTGATGGCATAAAGCACATGAGAAGAGAAAAGGACTTCACGTGGGAAGCTATGGAGGAGAAAGGCACATACGAGTTATACAAAGATTAGGGACTTTGTATTTCAACCTATGAAAGACTCTCTTGGGCTCTTCATGTTTTCCCATGGAAAAATTCTACACTGACATTGAAAAATTCTCGGGCAAAGGATTTCATTCTTGGAAAGTGGCGGTAAAACATCACCTCATGGGTAAAGGTCTTCAGCCAAATGTTACTGGAAAAAAGAAAATTGATTAAAATTAATGAGGTAGAAGATGATGAGCGAGCGCAGTCTATCATCATGAGATATCTCCATAAAAGTCTCATCCATCATCATGTGGATGAACTCAAAATGGCAAAGGCAAAATGGGACAAGCTTGAAAAGTTGTATGGCCCTTAAATTAAATGCTCCAAAATCTCCATGAAGATTGAATTCTTTGGATAAGATTTTAAAAGTGGTGAAGATTTGGACACATTCATCTAAAAAATGAGAGGGTTAATGGTATAACTCTCATCAATTAATGCCAAAGTTGATGAAGAGGATGCCACCACTGTGTTGCTTATGGTTGTTTCAAACTTTAACCAGCCTTGGTAATAGCATTAAAAAATGTTCCTAATCCATCATTGGAAAATGAAATATCTTCACTACTTGATGAAGAAAAGAGAGGCAAAGAAGCTGGGGGGGCATCTACTTCAACTCCAAATGGAGATGATAAAGAGTATAAAATGCTCTTTCTGCAAAAAGAAAGGTCATTTTGAGTCAAGATGTTATATCAAGCACCCAAAGAAAAAGAGATGTGGAAAATGCAGAGAACTTGGTCATCTATCCCGTGAATGCAAGACTAAAAATGGAGAGAGCAATGTGGTAACACAATCGCCATCCAATGAAAATCTCTTGTAATTCATTGTCTATTACAGTCTTGTGAAATTCTTGCCACTTTGGAAACAAGCTCTATGTAAGCCAATGTGACTCTTTACATTGAGGGAAGGTGTTGAGAATTGTTCTTTTGAACATTCACTAGAGTGAAATAGTGAGTGGTGTTATCACATGGCATTCTCATTTTATGAAAAGCATGGGCACATGGGTTTCATGGAGAGGCTCACATGGAACTTGTCCCTTGAACTTGTGGTTTTGGATAAAAACAAGTGTATCGATATTATAGAATCAAGTGGGTGCTTTATCTCACTTGGTGGAACTCTTGGTTCTATTTAAAGGAGCCCAAGAGAGTCTTTCATAACCTCAATCATGCAACACTTTGGCAATTTTCAACCAAGCTCTACCCAATAACAATGGATAAGCATTCATCTCCATTGTTATTATGATTGAAATTACCTTATAATGCAATCCTACAATTATGATAACCACATCCAAGTGCATGCCTTTGGGTTCCACGGTCTTTGGTATGCTAGAAAAAATTGGAATGAAAAGGTGATTCTTGATCTTTAACCATTGTATTAGTTGTAGAGATTCTTGAAAAACAGAGAGCAAAATGAAAGAATACGACTAGAGAGCATATAGAGAGAGAGCTTGATGGCATAAAGCACATGAGAATAAAAAAGGACTTCATATGGGAAGCTATGGAGGAGAAGGAAGCATGAGACTTATACAAAGATTAGGGACTTTTTATTTCAGCCTTCTAAGACAATGACTATCAATACTTGGTAAGACGATGACTATCAAGACTTGGGATACTAAGGTGCAAGGTACCGAGTAGCTATGACTTGTAAGTGGATGCTTAGTTTCCATAGGACATAGAGTCTTGGCTAATGGAAATGCAAGTCTTACCTATGGGAGAAATAACTCTATTCTAAGTAGCTACCAAAATTAGACAAAAGGTTAAAGAAGAGAAGCTAGAAGAGTAGAAACAACAATACACTAGCAATTTTACTCGGGGGACAGCAACTCATAAAGACAAGAACAACCATCGCTTGGCTTGCTTCTAAGAACTTGTTCCAAAATTAGCCTAGGAGCTACATCTGGGAACAATGAAACCACACACCATCTTAGTTAGTGTAAATGTGGTGTCTTAGTTAGTGCCATGTTGTTAAGAGTCTTTTTCTGCAATATAAAGAAGTACTTTCTTCGAGCTACACCGATTTATGGAGTGTTCCATTAGAGGCATGCCAGCATTAGATTTCATTGGATTATAGATGTCAAGCCAGTTTGTCAGCAAGGATACAAGATGAATCCAAATTATTCCAAGCACGTCAAAGCTGAGCTCGATTATCTAATCAAGTAGGATCCATTTATTCGAACCAACATTATATGATTGGAAACATCATATGCCATTTCAACCAAGTCACTATGAGAAAACTTGTCTTGGAGTACCACCAAGTTCATCTATGAATTTTTTATTTGTAGGCATGTCAAATCTTTCACACGTAATTCTTTCTAGGTGCCATTTGATGTGGTGTCTATTTTGTACTTTATTTCATTGCATCAAATAATGGTTGATACAATTATGTTGACTTAACATTGTTATTCATGCTTAATGCACACAAGAGTGTTTCCACAAGAGAAAGAGGGAAGGGGGAGAAGGGAAGGGAGAGGGAGGAGGGGAGATGGAAGAATAGAGGGAGAGGGAGAGGGGAAGGTGAAAATGAAGGGGAATGGATTGGAAAACACAAAGACACTACAAGGGAAACAAGAGAACACACAAAGACACTCTTGGAAGAGAAGAGGGAGCTTGTATTCCAAACTTGTGCATACAACAATGAAGACCAAAGTCAACCATTTGGCCTTTTATACAAGCCACCTTTTGAAGGGAGGACCAACCCTTTTCCTTATACCACTCTCTCTCGTCTCTCTTTTGTTACAATCACTTGGGCCCATATGGCGCCAAGGCATTCTCTCAACCTCCTATTGTCTTAAATGTTTCTAAGTGTGTTATCCATATATGAGATCCAAATGGCTCTTGTGTTATCCTTGCGAATTTGGATGATCCCGATGCCTACCTCTGTCCTAAGCCATTTGAGGCTCAAAACCCATAGGGCTAGCTTGATGTTGAGCCATTTGTGGCTCAAAACCCATAGCGCCAAATCCATCACCATGCTCCATGGTTGTGGCTATTAATAGGAGAAAAAACGGAGCAAATGTGTGCAGAGTTGGAAGAAAATTGTTGGGATGGTGGAATGATTGGAGACAAAAGCATGCCAAGGGAGATGCACTATTGGCAGAGAGTTCCATCACCAGATTTTTCCTCACATGATCTTTCCATATCCCAATATGCGTACCAGTGTATGTTGCTAACTGGAGCCTCATTGGTCTTGAGCTATTGGACATAGATGTTCCACATGTTAGCACGGATCAGCCTATAGTTTCTGATCATACATACTTGATGATAAGTCCTCGGTATGAGGTAGTCCCATCCACATCAGTGCAAACTGATTCCAGTGTACAACCATCACATTCATGCATGGATCTAACTCCATTTATTATCACGTCAGATGCAGACATTTAGCATGATTTCAATTATGATCATGTAGTTTTTTAAGAGATAAGTCCTTAGCATGAGGCACTCATATTTTCTTCTACATGGAAAGATACATGCCATAGTGCATTCAGCTCTTCACATGATTCCATTCTAGCATCCATCACTGATGCTTTCACCTCTCACACATAACATATCTTACACACAATTTCCACAACCATTACAGATCATTAGATCAATCTACATGACATTCCAGCATTGGTTCAGTCATGCCACATTGCACCTCCCTTGTATCCACTATGATTACCACCTCTTTTGATCAACAGATCATTCCTCAGCATGAGGATACCTATGCATCAGTGTCGTCCTCCTTTCCCAATTCAATGGGCATCATTTGGTTTAGCCATAGCATAACCTGGGGAGACTCAATGTTTCAACATGCACTTATGGTTGTCATATATAGTCCATACTTGACGCAGATCAGTGGTTGGATCCAAGACTGGATCCAAGACTATAGATTAGTCCCTACATAAGCATTCAACACCTCATATGCCCCAGGCATATCTTATGCATTTTCAATTTTATTTCAGGCCTCTAGGCCTTTATAGTGTTAGCTCCTTCTTCATGATCCTATGACAAATGTTACATCCCATGCCGATGGATGTTTAGCTATGCACACATCACACAACCTTCAGCTCATGATAGTTGAGCATATACGTTGGATAGGTTCTTATACCTTGTCAGTTTTATGGGCCTTTCCATCAACAGAGCAGTGCATCATACTTGCACCTTCGGCCCCAGATTTTCAGCCCCTGGATCACTCTATCCACATTGACTATGCGGTCTTCTTTCACCCTGCATCATTTGACAGTGATTATAGTTCTACTGCAACATACCTCACACATTGCTCTCAGTACTTTTGGATTAGTGACACCCTCATATGTCACAACCTACCAGATCACATCACCATAGCTACATTGACTAGCTTCACATCCAGATGCCTCTTCTTTAGAGCAGTTGCATAGTCCATGGTGACTTATGACATGTTGAGCACGTAGCCATACACAGTTCTCGATGCAATCATCTTTTGATTAACTAGTCTTTGATCTAGGTGGTCTTTAATTTTTGCACATTTCCTTTCTCTTCCTTTCGGCCTATCTTTTGGGTTTTATTCCCAAAGGTGAAGGATGACTCACAACTTCAGAAGGGGAAATCCACATTATGTACATGATCATAAGTTGTACTCATTGTACATGCTTCCGCTAGCACATACCTCAAACTTTAATCTATGTGCTCATGGCACCATATCTCAACACCTCCCCTTGGTGCCATGATCCTTCGGCTACTACAAGGTGGTCAAATGTGAGTTACATTCCATCACCTCCCCTTAAAGCATGCATTGCTACTTAAGGTGGTCAAGTGTGGCTTTGCATGTCAATACCTCCCCTGGGTGCTTTCATAGCTACTTTCAGGTGGCCAGGTTTGATTTACAAATGTATGGGCTAAAGGTGGCAAGGTTTTTGCTTCTCAATACTTATTGTTGATGTCATTGTCTTCTTCGCTTAATGTAGCTTGATGCATGATGCTTTGTTTTTCCATGTGCCTTAATGCTTTATGTGTGGATACCATGCTTTGTGCTATGGTCATCTCATGCACTTGTGCTTTTGGCATGCTTTTTGCATTCATGCATCGCTTCTCCATTTATTGCAAAGGTCTTACCATGAGCGTTTCTACCTCAATGGCAGTGTCTAAGTGCTAACAATGATTCTAATCTAACAGGCACATAGAGCTCAAAAAGACGATCACTTTTCCTTTTTGGAGTGTGTCCAAATTTTTCTTGGATTGCAAGTTACGGCTTGTCGAAGCTTCTATGAAGAAGAGGGGGCCTTGATGATGTGGTAGAGGCTGTTCACATGCTGCACTCACACAGTGCTTAAGGGGCTTTGTGCTTAGGTGGCACTACTGACTGTGCATGCCATGTGGCATGACTTTAACCAAACTCAGCCAACCTGTAATTGAACCAAACCTTGTGTAACCTAACTAAACTTTTTAAACTCAAGGTTAGCTAAACTTAACCATGGTCTAACTAAACTGAACCTAACTATAAACTTAACCAAGCTTGAAATTAACCACAGGCAGTTAAAGGCATTATCTGCCACGTGTCCTTATCTTTGCACACCCTAGGTCAGATAAACTTAACCAAGGTTTAATGTTATCCTTCCACATGTCTTTGACATGTGCTGCCATGTGTCTTAAGGTTTACAACCTTAGAAAAAAGAAAAGCTTTGAAGCTTTCTCTGCAATGCTATGAGTGACATGAAAGAGGATGATGGTGACGGGTGGGCAGGAGTGCTGTGGGCAGGAGTCTAGAGCAATAGAAGCCATTGCTGGAGATGGGGTCGTGAGCATTGGCTTTGGAGCAGGCTCGTGAAGAGCCAGGAGCTGCTTTCATTTCTCGACGTGAAGGCAGTGTCCATTGATGGTAGTGCCTATTGAAGGCAGCTAGTTCATTGATGCTATTGCTTGTGAGCCATCTTGCTGTAGAAGAGCTGTAGTTTCTCTGCTTTCTCGAAGTCGATGTTGGAAAGATGCAAAAGAGAGATGTAGGTCTGTCTTGTTTATATTCGAATGTGGAGCAGGACTTTACAGCGAATTTGTGCGAGAGGATGCAAAATTTCATAGACATAGGTAGAAAACCACAATCAAGATCTCGCTGATTGGATTGCTTGCTCTCTCTCGTTGGCTGGCTTGCTTTCTCCCTCCTGTTGGATAGTGCAAGAATTGCAAATGAGCCTCCTCCACGTTAGCGAACGACCAGCATGGTTTACAATGGTTTGCCTTGCAAAAACTCGACTACGAGGCCGATACAGGGATCGATTAAGGTGCACCCTTAGATGATAATAACCCTCTTAGCAAGAAGAGAAGGGCTTGGCTTCTTTCTTGCCCCTGGAGTCGGCTGCCTTGGAGAAGCCACTCTAGATTAGTGGAGGCCGTGCCCAGTGGGCTGTAGGACTTCGTAGTTGTTAGTGAAGCCAGTTATAGCATAGACTTCGGAGGTGCCTTGCTGCAAGCTAGGGAGCTATGTTGCAAGAAATTAGTAGTGCAAGGATGCAAGAGAAATTCATTAGCGGTGCACAGATAGAAGGCGTCGTCGGGCTCATAGCTTGAGAGATCACATAGAAGTAGAGACTGTTGATGGAGTGCTGCCTCAGCCAAGAAGCTTAGTAAGGCACTCTGCATGAGCACTTAGTAAATGATGTAGATGGAGGTCTCAAAATTCTCTGCAGCAAAGAGAGTTCTCTCTCTCTCTCAAAACGTAGTACCTCACTCTCTGAATCTCTCTCACAAGGAGATCTCTCACAAATGATCAAGAAATGAAGGAAAAGAATAGACGTAATTCTTTCAATCAAATTCTGTTCGTTCTCACAAGGATGGAATTTCTCTCACCTAAAACTAAAACTAACCTAGGAGAAAACATGTGCTCCTAAGGCAAGCCTACAACTAATCTAGGCAACTAGACCTAAGCTCTAATACCATGTCAAAGTGTGGATCGTATAGCCTAATCAATCACTCAATGAGCATAAAGATCACAGAGGATCAAACCATAGAAGAAACTTCATGAGAGGGACACACGGTAGGCAATACTCAATCTATTCCAAATGTGTGTGTGTACACAACAATACATGATAGGCCTCTTATATAGAGAGTGCCCTTTGAATAGTCAACATCTGTGGGATCCTCTGGTCCACATCTCTCCTTGTGGATATCCTCAATCCACATCTCCATTTCATGTAGTCCACATCATAGGGTGGCTACTTTGATTCTTTCCTTAGCACATACTTAGCCTTTAATCTATGTGCTCATGGCACCATATCTCAACACAATATACACCTAGCATTCATACACTATCACAATGTGATCTTTCCAATTGGCTATGATGGATAGAGTTGATCTTTGGTAAGCTCCAATTAGCCTTGGAGGCCGAATATTGGGGCAAGAGTACTGAGAGAAAGAGCATGAAAAACCTCGGTAAACATGATTTTTTGGGCTTAAAGGAGAAGATATGCATCATCACACGTCCTTCTAAGAATATCTTTTAGTTTGATATGCCAATAGTGTGTGATTGTTCAAGGTAGAATCATCCCTGAACACTCAAAGATTAAGCTTTGCCAACTATTAACAAAAACAGTGAAAAGAATGTATGGTCGGCGGATCATAGTCAGAAGA
This sequence comes from Dipteris shenzhenensis, assembly GCF_047967505.1. Lineage (NCBI taxonomy): Eukaryota > Viridiplantae > Streptophyta > Polypodiopsida > Gleicheniales > Dipteridaceae > Dipteris > Dipteris shenzhenensis. The sequence continues at coordinate 50,658,232 of NC_141610.1, read as the reverse complement.
CAAAGAGCAATCAAAATATAGTTTCTCATCAAAGAACAACATTCAACATTGGAACTACATAAAAGCTACTTTCTTTCTATTCCCAAACATAGAGAAGAGTGCATAGCATCAGCATAGAAGTTGCCAAAAGAGCATAAGTAGTATGAATTCTGTTAGACAGTAGTATGGCTATTACATATCAAGACACTATTACCAAGAAGATCGCAAAAGGCATTATAATTGACAATCATGGTTCTTGGTAACTGCCACACATACATTACTATTGATAGTCATGATGTTTGGAATGACTTGCCCCCATAACTATTCAAATGGGATCTTCAATCAACCTTTCCTTGACCGACTCATGCCCATGCCACTATTTTATTATGGGTCCGAATTCCCCGAAATCGGCCATGCGGGAAAACATAGCTTCATCAAGGGAAGGGGACTATGCTTTATTTGAAAGGAAGGGAAGGGGGATATCAAAGTACTAGCTAGGTGGCTTTACAAGAATGAGCATGTCTCATCAAGGAATAGCCCCCTCATTTTATAGCCAAGAGAGAGAGTCTCTCCCAATAAATGAGTAAAATTGATGCTCCATTACCTGGCAGGACTCGCAGTGCAGCAAGGCACATGGAAGGTGCTAATTCAGTGGAATCAGCATATGCAGGTACTCTTCTTGATGAGGAGGAGCCTGCAACATTCGAAGAAGCAAAGGACAATGTGCATTGGATGAATGCCATGCACGATGAGTTGCAGTCCATTGAAAAAAATCAGACTTGGGATGTTGTAGACTTGCCACTAGGTAAACATGCCATTGGCACACGATGGGTTTTCAAGGTCAAACGGAAGCCAGATGGCTCCATTGACAGATACAAGGCATTATAATTGACAATCATGGTTCTTGGTAACTGCCACACATACATTACTATTGATAGTCATGATTACTAGGACTTATATGGTGCCTAAATACCCCTCAACACCTAGCACTCCCAATGGTCAACCTTTTGGGAATAAATAGCGTAGACACAAACCCTTCCTAGCCTCCATGGTGAAAGTTCTACTGATTACAATTGTACCATTTCATGGCCTTATGCCAGGGATGGGAACCTATGAAATATAATTCATACAAAATGAATAAAGAGAACCATGCATGAATCAGCATGTTCACATTCCATTGGCATGGAATGGATACATCGCTCCAATCAAGCAAATAAAATTATGTCAATGAAGCTCCAGCATTTGCAACATATATCAGTGTAGAGTCCTCAAAGAAATCCTTCATTCCTCTTTGAACCATTTGAATTTGCCTTTGATCACACCATTGGAATACTGAATTCCGAATCAGCTTTAATCCCTTGTCTGAATTCTGGTTTCTAACTAGAATCTACCACAATCCAGACTATTGTCGGAGTCCAATCTGACTATCAAAATATTTCCAATAACAGAGTTCAAAGACATAGTGAGAAAGCTAATACAATTTAGAAATATGTTGTCTAGTTAGATTTTGAATAATGAATCAAAAATTAAATAATAGATAGTCAGACTATCATAAAACTATAGTTGGACTGTCGGACCATTTGTCCACGTGATGCCAATTGTCTGATCACCACATGCTGAGTTAAAGATCACAACAGAACTTCCCTTCACTAAAATCAGATTAAAAATCCTACTTTCGGACTGGTTCCAAACTTCAGAAGGCATCTGACCTTCAGCAAACTACCTAAAACATAGCAGAACTGTTTGCTGAATTTCTATTTCCTCTCTTTCCTTTCCCCAAGCTTTCATTTGCTGTACTTTTTAAACCTTGAACACTTGCCAAGTGTCTTAATATTTTCAGTATAAAATAGAGGTGATTAGGGGACTCCTCTGGGCTATTTCGGCTCCATTTTGGGCTCTTTTGGCTTCGAGTTAAGCTCCTCCTTTTCCTTTCATCTTTCATCATTGTCATTTCATCAACATTAGCATGAATATAATCATTATCATTTTTAAATTTTGTTTTATATTTGCTTCTAAACTTTCAGTTTGTGCTTTTGTACTTGAGTCCTCCCAAACAACTGGAACTTTTCCAAAACTGGAATGTGACTATAAACCAACTTCTGATTTCAGACTATGCATCATCCCATTTTTTGGACTTGAAAGAGAAGATATGCATCATTGCATGTCCTTCTAAGAATATCTTTCAGTTTGATATGCCAATAGAGTGTGATGAAAACAAGTTTGTTGGGCCTTACTTCAAATCATCCCATTTGTAACACATATTATTTTCCTCGTCAATGTTCCAAAGTTTCAGGGAAATACTAATTGTAGATTATATGGTAGTGAAGTTCCTCTCATAACTACATTATGGTAGGTGGATTCATCAATGTTTCAATGATCTTATGTAACTTGTCTAACATACATACGTTGTGAGTTTTCTAAAAATATATATTTTTTGCGAGTGTAAGATGTGGGTTAGATTTTGAGAAGACTTTTTGTTTCACAGTGTTTTATGTGACATATCCATCTTTTATGTTCCTTCTTCTTATAGTAAATTGTGGTATATAAATTGCATACAAACATTACTTTTAAAGAAAAGATTTTAGGATAATAGCTCATATTATGATTTCTCCATTTGAATTGGTGTAAAGAGTTTTGACCTTGAGTGACTTTTTGGTGTGCTATGCAAGGCACACAATTTGTACGATATTCTATTTTATCCATTTCTTTTGTGATGAGCATTGTACGAGGAGTTATGTGATAGTTGAAACTTTTTGTGCTATGTATGATTAGCCCATTTTCATCTTCACATTTCAACAATCATTATTCACTAAAAATTGAATATTTTGTGAAAGGAAGGAGTATAGAATAACCTACAAGTACATGACCATGATCACTTGAGAAATTATTGAAGTGAAGAAATTTACAAAGGTGAAAACTAGTCATTGGCCTTACATCATTACATCTAGTACTCAAACCCATTTTGCATATACAATCAAGCCAATTGTATCTCATATTGTAGCTAAGTGATTTATCAAGTAATTAATACCATATTGAGGGCCTTGAGTAAAGAGAATCAAGTTATCTTTGGATTAACTTAACCAGTTATAAAAACATTTGATCTAGATTGTTCTGATTAAGTGAATAAAAACAAATTTCACTTTGGAGGAAAGTTGGATTAAGAAAAATGCAATTAGACTTCATGTGAATTTTGAGCCTTTGAAGCTGCACTGCTTTCATATCAGTAAGCCACTTTTGTAATGTTGGTAAACACTCTTTCTACATCATCAACTGTTTAGTGAGTTGTTGAATCTCCTTTTCCTTTTAAAGCTTATACTTTTCAAACTCCTTTTTCTAATCCAAAACATGTTGTTTTAGTTCCTTGATATGGTGACAAAATCGATTTTTCTCTGTAATTCGTAATTATCTTTCTATAAAGCTTGCATTTGGGTTAAATACCCTATTTGCATTTCATTCTGCTGTTCCTAAAACTATTTTAACACCTTCATGGCATGATCTACTTCTACCATAGACACTTTCTCAAACAACCGTACTGCACAAGCTTCTGTTTGTGTCATACTTTGCCACTGGTTCAGATAGCACTGCTAAACTACTATTAAACTGTTCTCTGAGATTAGTTGCCAATGATTTTTTGACATTGAGCTTAATCTTCCTTTCTTTACGAGTCTCCTGCATATTCTTCAAAATTTCATTGCCTCCAATTGGTACATCCCACAAACTGTGTGCTAAGCTTTTTCCAAACATCATCTTATGTGCTTCCTCATTAGTATATTTGGCCTCTTTTAAATCCTCAATTACTTTCCACTTCTCCTCATCTGTTGATGCCTTCTACATGTGTGTCTCTCTTTTTGCCTTGGTTCTAGTTTCTTCATTCACTTTTGGGATCTCCTTTAAAATTACTGAAGACCTCTTTCCATACTCAAATAGAGCTATAATAAATGGACCAACTTTTGAGTGATTATTGGTACCTGTAAGAGTTTTCTTACCAACCTATATCATTAGCCTTCTATAGATTATGTTAGACCATGAAATATTATAACCTTTCTCAGTTGCTCTCAGTACAGAATAGCTTTCCCTTGACCTTGTATTGGTCCTGACAAGCAATTGGACCCTCTCGAGGTACCATTCGAGTTGTTGTCTTCTCATAGAATCTTGGATATTGTACATCAAAAAATAAAATTTTGCTATTGTTGGTAAACCAAACTCCTGAAGCATGTCAGCCTCAACATCCTTATCATAAGCTATCTCTTCTTGAATCAATGGCACCCGAAACACATGAGATATAATTCTTGGGTTCGCCACCATACTTGGAGCTATGAGTCCTCCCGTTCTCTAAAATTCTTCATATTAAACTATTGCCTCAGGTTGCGCCTTCCAAACATTCCATGGTAGACCAGCCTACTCCATCAAGCCGGCCTCCTCCAGTCAATTCAAATGGAATTTTAGGTCCAGTAAAATTCAAAATTTTTTTAATGCACTTTGCCCAAATGGTTTTTTCATCGGCAGAGAAACAGTTTCCTCAAAAGAATTATCTTCTTCTTCTTCAGCAGTCATCTCTACCTCTGGCTCTTGGCTCAACTATCTCCTTGATCCACAAACTCTTACGCATTGGTTGCAACACATGCTTCCTCCCCATGTTCACTTCTATCTCAACGACCTCGCTCAACAATTGTAGATCAGCTTCTTCCACTCTAATGACTTCTGAAAATAGTCAAAGATCCATGTGAGGAATATATCCCTATGAAAATGGAGCCAAGCTACATCCACACAATCAGCACAACTTACAACACTCGTTGAGATCACAGGACATTGCACTTCAACAAGTCGAGTAGACTCAAAGCTCTCCCACACACACGTCTAAGAATGCATGTGCCAGTGTACTATATCATGATGCCACAGTCCGGTCATCACTTTGTAGAATAATTGTGCTCCTTGGTCGGCTTCTCCATCCATCCAAAATATCATCTCCAGGAGAACCTTCTATATGATAACTTCCTTGCCTCGTGCCAAATATCACCTCTGTGTGCAAAGGTACAACACTTGTAATGATCTTACTCGGACCTATGTCAGAACTTCTCTGGAATCGGATTTAGATCAAACCCCCATCGGATCATCTGCAGGTTGGACAACCATTGGATCAGCTTCATGTCGGACCAAAGTCGGATCATCTGTGTGTCGACAATTGGTCAGAACCCAAACTGGTCGACCACCCTATAGTCGGACCCCAATCGATCTGCAACATCCCTCATGTAGCCCTCTATTATTTTCTTAATCCTCTAGGAGCACTACCACATTCTTCTCATGCATGAATAAAACCATTCCGATATTCCTCCATACTAACAAATAAGGGAGTTGGATTTCCGTGAGATTTGTGAAACCTGCCAGCACTGTACTATGTGCATTACTTTTGTATTCTCCACCTGACAAATGCAAATCATTACTTCCCCCTTCACATACTTTGGCTCTAACCACCTTCTGCTTTGGTTGAGTTGGATCATTCCCAAAATATGTTTTAAGCCTAAAACCATTGACCGGTTTAGGAAAAGTATTGCCATGCAAATCACTTACTAGAAATATTCCTTGGGTGAGTACTTCCACAATTCTATAAGGTCCATCATATCTCAATCTCAATTTTTTTGGATGAGGTCCAAGCTTAGAATTATACATCAACACCAAATCACCTCTTTTGAACAGTTTGAACTTTATATTCCTATTGATCCAAACTTGTCTTCTTCTTTGAATGATCTCCAAATGCCTGAACAATAATTCTATCATTATCTAACTTCAACAATTGCTGAATTTTGAAATTCATGGATTCGTCCGGAGATAACTTGTGTTCTACAACAATCCTCAAGCTCCCCACAATAAACTCCATTGGAACAATTGCCTCTATGCTATTTCTGCCTGTGACCTCCCCTGAGAAACATCCTCTAGCACTTCCAACATGTGCCTCTATCAATACTGTCTGCTGCTGCCTGCTACTCATGAAGTGGCACACATCTTCTAATTACTTGATCAAGGCCTCTTTTATAGAGAACCCCAGCAATAACCAAATAAGGCTTACTTTGTAACACCATTTTCTGATTCCTTGTCATGTTGGACACTCTCCATAGTAGGGGCTTCCATTCCACTAGAAATCCCTTTGTTTGCTGCTCTTAAAGTCTTCAATTGAGGCCTCCAACTTCAAACTCTTCAATTTGGGTGTAACAGTGATCTTTGCTTCTATTGTGAACCATTGAACATGGTTAAGTGCTAGAAAGTTTCATTATTATGTCAGTAATCTTTGGGCTTTTGGATGGTTGCTCATTTGAAGTGATCTAAAGGATTTTTCAGCTTCACCTATGGAGCACTATCTTGAATTTGATAGTTTTTGGAAAGGTCATGATGCATTTATGATATATTTGTGAAGTGAATATGCCTTCATCTTGTTGTTCTTCAAATGAAGCTCATGTGAAGAAAAATAAGCTCAAGAAGAAGTCAAAGCTTCACGTCAAAAAGACTCCAGTTAAGAGGCTTTTGGAAAAGCCAACTGGTAATACTTATGCTAAACAACTAGGCTTTTTTGAGTTTCTCTCTAGCAATCTACATTTATATGGTGAGGGAGATTTCTTTGTTTACAAAGATTAGTCATTTTGTAAGAGATAGACACTACCTGATAAAGGTAAAACCCTCTCATGGCTACCTTTAAGATAGACACGTTCAATGGCCAAGGTTTTCACACTTGGAAAATAAAAATCAAATTTGTGCTTATGAAAGAGAATTTGTGGGACTTGGTCAAGTTAGGGAATCAATCATCTCAAGAGGGTGAATCCACCACAACCAAAGGTAAAGGGAAGGCAAGTGACTCTTCTTCAACTACACCTGCAAATGCTAAAATGATAGAGAAAGCTTATGCAATAATTGCATTAGGCTTGGGAGATCATTATGTGCATCATATTTTAGATTTGGAATCCCCTTTTGAGCCTTAGCATAAGTTAGATGTGTTATTTGGTGCTAGCTCTCATACTTCTAAGTTGAATTTGAAAATTAAGTTCTTTGAACTTAAGATGGATGGAGACAATGTTGCATTTCATGTTAATACTTTTAGGAGTCTTATGACACAATTGGCCTCAATCAACTCTCTAGTTACTGAAGATGATGCTGTGGCCTCAAGACTATGATTATGTTGTAACTACCTTGAAGAATCTTCCCTAACCCACATTGGAGGGCATCATCAGTGCTTTACAAGAGGAAGAGAGAAAGAACAGTTCAAGAATGGGTGAAGTGCACACACAAGCACTTGCAGTAAAGTTTTCATTAAAGATCAAGTACAAGGCATGCAAGCATTGTGGAAAGACAGCGCTTATACAACTCTTCTAATTGTATATTCACACCAGATCCCCCATCAATGAGTACTTCTAGAATTATTTTTCTTTTGTATTCCACATCTATTGTAGGTACCTTATAATCAACATCCTCCACTATAGATGTATAGGTTTCCACATCTTCCATTCTTACTCCCACTTCAACTATATAGAAGGCTGTTCCTTATGGAAATTCTGGTACTAGGTTGAGTAATTGATCAAGTGTTATGTGGATCTTTGAGTGTAGCAATTCTTTGAAAAATTCCTCTTTACCTCCATTATCTTTTGGCTTTACTTTAGATTCTTGTACTTCCTCTATGCTTAGCAACTTCTACTCCCTTTTAGGTGCATCCTTTTCTTCTTTCTTACCTTCAACTTTCTTCTTGCTGCTTCTGACTGTGTTTCGATTACTGTCCGAACCAGTCCTACTAAGTGTCAATTTTTCCTTCTCTATTGTGTCACTCTGAGTAGCATCTTCTTGAAAAACGCTTTATTTTCTTGATTTCTCAAGACTGTCGAAACTATGTCACCAGATCCTTGTTTCCTTTATTGGACTCCTCTCCTCTATCTTTCTTTGCTTCATTTTCTTTGTATATAGCCCTCAAGGTTGCATCCCTTACTTCTTGCTGTTCCCCCCAATCCACCAATTGTTTCGGATCAAATGCCAATGTATGTTTTGCTTGAACTTGAGCCTTAGCTCCCACTCTTGTGATAATGCCTTAGTATTTGGTTGAACCATGGATACCTTATCTTCCTTCCAACACTCTGAACAATCCCACTCACATTCAGGATACTGAATATCATGCTTACCATGAAGTTTTATAACTATTCTTGTAGTCTCCTCCTGGAAGATCTCTTTGGACTCCTCCACAATTATCTCCAAAATGACCACATGTACCCTTGCTAGTGGTTATGGTGGAGGGTTTGCATTAAGTATGGGGGTGAAATTCACAATGGGTATGCCTCTTTCATTTCTATGTTTACACCACAATTCACACTGAGGGCCTTGACGATGTCCATCATCAAGCCCACAATATGTGCATGCTTGAGTGTTTTGTCTTTGCTGCATATTCTAGTTCAGGTTCTGTTGTCTTCTAGGTGCTACTTTGTTATATCTTGGGTTATCTTGTGCTCCCACTTGGTTAACTACTGTTGTTTGGGTAGCTTGTGCTGCTGGCTGTAGATGAGGAGGTAACCTCCCCCTATAAATTGGATTATATCAAAACTTTTCTTTATCATGATTATCTTTCCCACAGTAGTCGCATGGTACCTTTTCTTTCTTTGATTCTACTCCCGTACTCTTTAGCTGTTCCTTAATTATCTTCTCAAGTTTAGAGTCTCCTTTAGGACTCCTTTCCTCTTTTTTCTTGGTTTTACCCTTTGTTTTAGACTTCTTGTCTTTTACTTTTTTACCATAATGCATTAAGAGAGAGGCCAAGTTAGCAAGGCTTACTAGTCTGTGCTCCAAGGCATTTTCGGTAAACTTGCTTGTAACTACCCTATTGTTTTGACATATTTGTTTCAATGCGATGGCTTGCTACTACTATTATCCACTTTCTTTCTTAAAATTTTTGTTGACTGTATTCTCTTACAATACCTCTTCATCTTGATTTGCCAATGTGACACTAACCTCATATAGATTGTTGTTGGCGGTGTCCATCTTTTAAGCAATGATCCTCGCACTTGACCTCTGTGGTTCCAAATTTCCATTACTCAACATTTCTTCCAATTATACTAGCAAAGCCAAGTTCTGAGTTAATTTGGCCTTTGTGATTCCAAATTCCGATTATTGAAATCAATCACAATTAACACTATTTGCAAGTATGCCTACATTTTGTGTAATTTGTAGCCTGATGTATGGATTCTCCATAAGGCCACACAAACATTTGATGTAGGGTTCCCTCAACTCTTCCAGTGACAATGAAAAATCTCCTCTCCCATTAAAATCCTATGGCGCATGCCATGGATGATTTTTTCAAGTTAGTTTCGTTAAGAAGCTAAACTTTTGTATTGGCATCGAAAGTTTGTATGTCCTAATAAAAATAAATGTTTGAAACAATCGCCAGGATTTAAAACTTTTATGCAAAAAAAGATAAAGTTTCGCTAGGATTTACATTTTCTTCTTAAAGATTCAAAAGAAAAAATATAAAAAAGTACTACATTCTATGAATATTGTGAAACTAAAAAAATGAGCTTGAAAACTTTCGCTAAGATTTTATATAATAAATAAGCATAGCTTCGATAAGAACGGGTCCCCTGATTTATAAGCTTGACACCTTACTAGTCCCCTTTGTTTACATGGGTGTGGTGCCACATTGAAAGGGATCATTGGATCCACCAAAAAATGGGGTGGCCAAAGTTGGGCGTGGGTTTTACATATTGAAGGCATTTATTGCATCAAGGTTGATGGGGCTTGAACTGACGATGCATTAGAAGTTTGATGTAATCCGTCGCCTAAAAGTTTGCCACCTATATCATGGGAAAGAGAACTTGAGGAGGTCTCTCAAAGAGCACGTGATTTCTTGCCATGTGCCACGTGTCCAGGAATTGCTTGAGTAACATGTGTCCCTCTATTGGTGGGTAGGTTCTTCTCCATCTATGTTTGTTAGCACTGCCCCGCTAGGGGCAGGCTATAGCAACTAGATGCTTTCTCGTCTAAAGAGGACTTGCTAAGCATGGAAGTCAATTACTTCTATTTTGATTTCTTATGAATAGACTTTCCTCTTTACTGCATTTCACCTTTTCATGAGCATCTCCACATTGGATTGGATTCTTGAATTTCCAGCTGGAATGCTTGGTTGTGTACTCGATTCAAGCATCTTTGTGGCAGCTTCAAGTAAGCGGATGTTATGGGACAACTGAATATAAGGACTCTTGTGAAATGAAGATTGTACTTCCTTATCATCATATGCTCCACAAGGCTCGAGAGATGGCATAGCTTCAAGACCCATAAGCCTCACAACCACACTAGGTATTTGCTTGCTTGCCTTCTTCTCAGGAGTCTTCTCTTGCCTCTGACATTCTTCCCAATGAGTAGAGAATGTTACCAAGATGGGAGTGAGGCCAAACATCTATCTCAGTAGACCTTTGGAGCTATGATGAGCCTCCTTGTATAGTCTATGTTCGAACATAGTTCTGTCGAGCATCAAAGGGCTCTTCTGCCTATGAGACTCATTGCTTTTAGCCAATCCTCTCTAAAACATGGAATAATCTTGCCCGACTTGCTCCCTCCAGAGGCGAGATTCCTAAACCAGCCTATTGTGTTTATAACGGCCAAAGATAAGCCCTAAAGATGAGCGTAGAAGACTGGCACATTCGAGTTTGTAAATGTCGCCCCCTGTTTCTTTCAGGCTCCCGTCGTCCACACATCGATCTACACGGTTTGAATATCATAATAGCACTCCTGTAACATTTGTGGAGGGATGAGATTGTCGTTACAGCGTTTTGGGTCATCATCTAAGCGTAGTCAGTTGCCAATATAACGGGGATTAGTGATAACTGTCTACGAGGGCGTTCAGACGACCGTCTTTTTGTAAGAAATCCGCGTAAAGAAGTGAGAAATCCTTGCGTTTGTGGACGAGAAGACGCTACTCGCGTCGATGTACTAACGCAGCAACAAAGCCATAGGAACTTCAGCCCATGCAACGTGTTTAATGCACCTTGTGTGTCTATTTTGTTACGATCTGTGTATAGCTGTAGGAGAAGGTAAGTTTGTGCTTCTCGGTAAGCATCCCCTTCTGTGGTTTTGTTAGTTCTCAGTGCGTTACTTTTCTGTGGTCATGTTACAGAGAGCCCCTGTTTTGAGGAGTCAATTTGCCCTAATCTGAGCCCTACTGCAATGAGTCTGGATATCAACTCTCTCTTGACGAGTTGTACTCTGTCTCATCATCGCCGCATATACGCTTCCCTCGTGAAGAGCTAAAACATGCCGTGCCTTGTGGGAAGCACTTGGAATTTAGAACCACCGTCAAATATCCTATGACAATCAAGATGGCTAGTAAACGATGTTTACAATATGGCTACCACAGACATGCTTGAACGAAAGGACAAGATGTTGAGGCACGAGTCGGAGGTGCTTTCTTTTCAGCAAGATGTAGTCAACAAACAATCACGGGAAATCAAGGATTTAAAAGAGTAGGTGGTAAAGTTGTTAGACGTTACTAGAGAGCAGCATCAAAGGATTTAAAAGAGTAGGTGGTAAAGTTGTTAGACGTTACTAGAGAGCAGTATCAAAGACTACAAGAGCAAATTCAGAGACTACAACTCTTAGAATCAGACCTGGCAACTATGGATGGGATGCTAGGCACAACTAAGCAACTTGTAGTAGTGAATTTGCTCTCTCTTTTGTTGAGCTTATTGGACCATCGAATTTTGGTGGTGGTGAAGGATAACAAAGATGGTTGGATTGGGAAAGGCAAGGTCTTCTCTAAGGAAGAGCAGGTCGGTTATCTTCGCACATGGTAGAGTTGGTACAACCAGGTTAGTCATGATGATGCAGTCAATATTGAGGAGTATTGTTAAATAAGATCGACTACAAAGGGAGGAAGAGAATCCATCTACTCTTTAAATCCTTGATCTCTTGTGATTGTTTATTGGCTATATCTTTTCAGTAAGATGTGATCAACAAACAATCAGGAGATCAAGGATTTAAGAGAGCAGATGGCAAAGTTGCTAGACATTACTAGAGAGCAGAATCATAGACTATAACTCTTAGAATGAGACATGGCAGCTATGGATGACGTTGGACCATCAGATTTTGGTGATGGTGAATGATAACAAAGGTGATTGGATTGGGGAAGGCAAGGTATTCTCTAAGGAAGAGCAGGTCGGTTATCTCCGCACATGTTTCAATGTATCTCTTGTTGATCTTAAATTTTTTGTTGACAAGCTCATTGACAAACCGATCTTGATGCCAATTCCGCTTTCGTTTCTTGGAATTATATAAGTTGGTTGAGCTCATCAATATTTAAAAGGTTCTAAAAACCGTGGACATTCTTATTGTGGTCAGATTGGATTATGCTTATATAGAACCCCATGGAATCATTTAAAATTTCATGAGTCATATCTCATGACATGTTGTGTATCACAGATAGTTTTGCATGTAGCATTACGTCCTTTACTTTCTTTGCCAAAGACTCACACTTCGCAATGTCCCATTTCTTTGCATCTTGGAATCTCTTCCTCCCTATGTAGTTGATCTTCTTATTCCAATACTCCTCAATAGTGACTACATTATCATGAATGACATGGTTGCACAAACTCCACTAGGGATAAGATTGTTGGAAGACATTTTAAGTCATATTACTAGACTCAGCAGTGCTTTGGGATGCATTGCGTTAACCTTACAATGGTTTGTCAACTAACTTCTAGCGAAAGGCAATGAGACGGTGGGGAGGAGAGGACATGTTGATGGGGATGAGTCTAATACACAGGTTGTGGTTGCAAATGGGGGGATATGTATTTGCGAGCTTTGAGTGAGCTTTCTTGTTTAATTTGCGAGCTTTTTTGTAGACTGTAGGTGCAAAATTATATTGTGAAGAACTTTTTGCACTAAATTTTCTAAGTAATACCATTGAATGAAACTTTGGACAAAATTAGTATGAGGTGCTATTCCATCACCAAGAACAATTACAGTAAAGATCTCATAAGCCATACAACTTTTCCTAGGTGAAGGTTTTTAAAAAGGTCATGATGTTATTTTGAAGACTCCAAACAACATTTCTTGGTCGTATAATCCCAACAAAAGGCAAATCCGGCATCTCTTCGGCATTTAAAACTAGGTGGAATATTCTTAAGTGTCATCGCCCACAGTAGTTAAGAGCTCTTGATAGGTCACTTGTAGAGATACTTGGTTGATGCATGAACATGTTCTCTCTTTGGTTTAGTCCTAGCACATGCAAGAATATGAAGTAGATGTGCTTGCAAGCCAAATATGGCTTGTTTCTTGTCATTCTTTTTGGAAAGTCCTTGCAAGTGCAAAAAGGTTGTTGCTTCAAATGCACATCGTACTGCACACCTTCATCTAAATTGCTTTTAGACACTACGTGGAAGATAATATATTTCAATGGTTCCACGATTGTCTGACCTTTCACCTCAATAATTGCAAATTTTGCATTCACAATTCTTTTGCTTGCCTCTTTAGAGATAGAACCTCTCCATCGTGTCTGTTGCAAAGTGGAAGTTTCGAGGCTCTGATTCGATTGATAAGCCACACCCATCGCTTGTGTTGGAGCTCTTTGCACTGCATTGCTAGCTCTCTCCTTGAGGACAAAACCGCTTGCCACAAGCTTTTCACCCTCTTCTTTGGTGATTTGTGTATCCTTGTCCATAATCCAAATCCTTGGAAGCTCCGAAACACGTATGATATTGCGATCAAGATGCCAAGTGTGAGTGATGTTATCATTACAAAACCACATCATCTGCGCCTTTTAACCTCCAAGACTTGGATGTCTTCTCTCTGAGTAGAACGAGGGAGCTGCACGTTTCCTCCTACCTTAGGAATGTCTCCGCTTCCTTCATTGAAACTATACAATCCTTCATTAGAGCATGGAGATATGGAGGAGAGGTGAATCCATAATGGCAACAGGGGATACGGATAGCAATGTCAGAGAGGGAGGTAACAAGTAAGGTCTTGAGCTCCTGGAGGACTTGCGCCAATGCAGGCCCTCATGGAGCTTGGAGGCCTCCCATTTTTTTGATTCGTTTGTGAAGCTAGTTCTTGTAATCCATCCATCTCCAAGGTGAGGCTACAGATGTTTATTACGTAAAGTCCAATGGTCGAGAGGAAGAAGTGTTAAATTACACGGCGCAGTGGAACAGAAACCGAACAAAGAATAGAGAGTACACAGCAAATTGGAGACGAAATAAAATTTTCAACACTGGGTGCAATGGAATGGGAGCATGGGTTTTCAGTGCAGTGCTGAATGCTAGTGTTTTACCACTGTATGTTCGGCTGGATAGAAAGCGTTTGGCAGCCACCAGAGCCAAGAAGTCTTCTTTAAGACTCTCTAAACGTGTTGCAACAAAACTCTCTTGATGTGCTTCCATATAATGAACCTGGAAACCCAACCCTTATTACATGGTTGTAACTTCTATCCGGTTTTCTCAATCACATGATTGAGTGTTTATATTTTCACATTTGAATGTTTTTTTAAAAACCTCACGTACCCATGCTCCCATCAAGGGGCACATAGTCCACATACTACAACATCATCGAACGAGGGCAGCTACTCTTTTGTTCACTTCTTTCAAAAAGTTTCATATGTTAGATGTGTGGGTCGCTCTTGCTAAGTTGAATTGTTTTCACTATTCTTTGAATTTTGTTGAATGACAAACTTTGCCTTTTCTATTGATAGATTCTGCCAACAGTATATGTGCGTAATGAAAATAAAGTATATGTGAAAAGCCATCCCACACTTGTTTTATAGATAGATAAACACATCCATAACCATTCAATTATAATGAGCGACACAGTGATTGGATGGTTTCTCTATCTCAATGTCTAGTTGATTTTTATGAAGGTGCTACAAGTGATAGGTTGTATACACAATAGGCATGAGAATGATTGTATGGTTTAGGGTTATCAATAGTTAGCTTACATGACATGAAAGCCAAAATAAAATATTTGCTGATACTAGTGGACATAGGAAAAAAAGATGTTTGAAAATAAGTTGTAATATATAAGTGAAGTAGCTTTAATACACCGTGGTCCCCCATGCAATCATTATTAGCTATTACATTAGTATAGGTGAAAAATTGACATCTAATGCACCATGGAAAAAGGGATGTTTGAAAATATATAAGTGATGTAGTCTAATAAACCATGGTCCTCCATGTAATCATTATTAGCTATTGCATTAGTGTGTGTGAAAATTCGACATCTAATGCTAGGGCATTGTGTCTTGGATGATCATAGCATAGATAGATGCGGAACATGGGAAAAAGTGACACACCATCACACACCTATCTCTCCATAATTAACTTTTTGTTGTTATCTAGTCCCATAAACTTGTCTCATAGATATTTTGTTTTGACTAACCAGTGAAGCTCGTGGACATGGCGGCTATTGTTGTTAGCCCTCCGGTCAGGCTAACATGGGCAGGGTTCGAAGTGAAGTCATCGAGTGCCAACTTGCTCGGAAGTGATGGAACGTTCAAGACCGAGCATCGCTTGCAATTAAGGTGCAAGAGATTACGGCAGATCAACCGCCGATAGCAAGTAGCGGCAAGGCACATCGAGCGCTATGGCTCTTAGAAGGTGGTTTTGCATAGTTCGAAAAGACGTGATTGTAATAGGGAAAGCAGAAGAGAACAAGAGAGAAGTGTGTCGAGTTCTCTTCCTGTCACCTAAGCTTGCTAGGTTAGGAAGTTGAGTGTTCATTGCCAGCTGAGGCAGCTTGGTTGAAAGAAGAAGATCTATATAAGTTGATTCCTTTTGTTTGTACTCCTGTCCTTTATGGTGAATTGCACTCAGTATTTTTCTTAACTGTGTGTGTAACTCGATATTCTTTTGTCACCATACGGTTCTCTTGTAAACAACTAACCCCAAACTCTGAGTGTTAATGTTGCCATCTGTTCTTTCACCCGAGCACGTTGTACTTAAGGATTACAAGAGCGAGCATCTTCACCAAGCACTGCACAAGGTCAGGTTAGCACCGAGCACTTTAAGTTAGCCGTGGGTGAGGAACTGAAGTGTCAACATATTGGTGATCCTTTTGGGGAAGCGTCAATTGAATTTCAAGTTGACGAGTTATTAGTTCAAGAGATCTAGAGAACTAAGGAAGTAAGCTTAGTGTTGAGGTTGTTAAATTACACGGCGCAGTGCAACATAAACTGAAAAAAGAATAGAGAGTACACAGCAAACTGGAGACGAACAAAATTTTCTTTCAATACTGATGTAGTATAGATGATGGCTCCGTCCATCCGTGCACTCCCACAGTGGAGCTTAGATGGCAATCTATACAGATACTAGGTGAAGAGCTACTAGCTGGAAGATCTTTGCTAGAAGATCTGATCTGGTACAATGGACTGGGGAGGTCACCTCTTTATAGCTATGAGGGCGGTAGTTGGATCAACATAGTCAGTGGAATCAACCAGTCATCCTAGTCGGTGAAGCTGACTAGTCAACCTAGTCAGTGGAATCGACTAGTCGTCCATGGAATATTCAAGGAATATTCCCTATACCGTCACCTAGGGGGCTCTCGCCCCTGAACCCCCAAGCCCCAACAAGAATAAGGGGCTCCCACACAATCACCTTTCTACCATCAACAGTCTCATTGTATAGACCTCATCTGACATGCAAGTGAGGATCCATCTAGTGTCCCGGGCTCACATATGGCTTCTCCTCATATGGGGGCCTTACAACTTGAGCACCTTGGACCACTGATGGTTTTTTGGAGGGTGGGGCATTGAGCATATCTAACAAGAAGGCATCGTAGATCCTCCTCAGGTAGGGCTTTGTGGAGTCTCCATTGCTGTTGTATTGAGCTCGTAGAGAACCTACGCCAGCATAGGCCCTCACGGAGCTTGGAGGCCTCCATCTTTTTGCTTTGTTGGTGAGGCTACAGATGTCTTGCACGAAGAGTCCAGTGGTTGGGAGGAAGAAGGCATCATAGGTCCTCCATTGCTGTTGCATAGGCGATAAACGATTGCCAAGCAAGTGCTAGATAGAAATTGCTAAAGGTTTGGTGATAATCGATTGCCAAGCTGCTCGCAAGTGCTAGACAAAAATTGCTAAAGGTT